>NC_088243.1:230797-310797 GCF_036934945.1 Oncorhynchus masou masou
AGCGAGTGTCACACACAGACAGAGTGTCACACACAGACAGTGTCACAAGCACACACACACACAGTTGTAGTGTAATTTTGCGTAGCAACAGTTGAATCTGTCAGTGTAGTTACCTGGCTGAGCCCCTGGGGGCGCTACAGGTGACTGTGGGGAGGAAGCTGGTCGGGGCATGGGGGCCTGGGAGAAGGGGTCTTCAGGAGGCCCACTGAATGCTGAGGCGATCTGGGTACACAACGAGCTGATGCTGTCCCCCTCTCCCTCCATCTCCGGGACTGGAACACAAGAAAATAACATTTCAAAGTTACCTGACCGTGTTTTACCTGACCGTGTTACACCTGACCGTATTTTACCTGACCATGTTTTACCTGACCGTGTTTTACCTGACCGTGTTACACCTGACCGTATTTTACCTGACCATGTTTTACCTGACCATGTTTTACCTGACCGTGTTTTACCTGACCGTGTTTTACCTGACCATATTTTACTTGACCATATTTTACCTGACCATATTTTACCTGACCGTGTTTTACCTGACCATATTCTACCTGACTATATTTTACCTGACTGTATTTTAAACATACTAGGGTTGTTGGCATTTCATCCAGACTGTATTTAAATGTTTAGCTGGTTAATTAGTCACGTCAAACATAACAATAATGTGGTAGGTGTTTCTATTTGGGGCGGCAGGGTAGCCTAGTGGTTAGAGCGTTGGACTAGTAACCGGAAGGTTGCAAGTTCAAACCCCCGAGCTGACAAGGTACAAATCTGTCGTTCTGCCCCTGAACAGGCAGTTAACCCACTGTTCCTAGGCTGTCATTGAAAATAAGAATTTGTTCTTAACTGACTTGCCTAGTTAAAAAAATTAAAAAAATTGTCCCATTTCACACAATGTTTGAATTAGAAATGGTGTTTTGTTGCACACCCCAAATGCCTGAGACACCTATCAGTCATTATCAAGGGTCATGGCCTTCACTGGAGCCATTAAAAAGTTAAGTTCCTTGCCCACTCCAGCCCCGTTGGCTCCGGGATTCAAACCAGCAACCTTTTGGTTAATGGCCAAGTGCTCTAACGTCTGGATCACACCGCCGCCATTGCGTTTTGGTACACCAGGCAAACATTAATTTCCATTTACCTTGCTTTGCATTGCGTTGCAGTGGCTTCTGTGTGGTTGTATGTGTAGACTTGACAGAAATAGTAGCAGAAGGGGAACGTTTAAGCGTTGGACACATACCCACTAAAAATGTGGGATGACGTCATGAACAAGATGGCGCCGAAGAACATGGCTGACGGTTTACAATCTACCAAACAACCATTTTCCCTTCATTTTGTGTAACTTATCTTTTAACTTATTGTGTACATAATGTTGCTGCTACCTTCTCTTATGAACGAAATTAACTTCTGGACATGAGAACAGCGATTGGAAGAAAAGTTTTTCCTTTAACAAGTTTGACTGGAACAGGCCCTGATCCTTTTGCGTGAAGAAAAGAAGCAGGAAATAAGGGGACGCAGATCGGGTAGCCTTCTGAGAATCCGTAGGCGAGCGAGTAAACTCCCATTGCCATCCGTTCTTCTTGCTAACGCGCAAACATTGGAAAATACAAATTGATGACCGACGATTATCCTACCAACGAGACATCAAAAACTGTAACATCTTATGTTTCACCGAGATGTGGTTGAACGACGATACGGACAATATAGAGCTAGCAAGATTTTCCATACACCGGCAGAACAGAGACGCTACCTCTGGTAAGACGAGGGGTGGGGGTGTGTGTCTATTTGTCAATAACAGCTGGTGTGCGATGTCTAATATTAAAGACGTCTCGAGGTATTGCTCACCTGAGGTAGAGTACCTTATGATAAGCTGTAGACCACACTATCTACCAAGAGAGCTCTCATCTGTATTATGCGTAGCCATCTATTTACCACCACAGACCGATGCTGGCACTAAGACCGCTCTCAAGCAGCTCTATTAGGCCATAAGCAAAGAAGAAAACGCTCACCCAGAAGCAACGCTCCTAGCAGCCGGGGACTTTAATGCAGGGAAACTTAAATTAGTTTTACCACATTTTTACCAGCATGTCACATGCGCAACCAGAGGAAAAAAATAAATCAATCCTAGACCACCTTTACTCCACATACAGAGACGCGTACAAAGCTCTCCATTTGGCAAATCTGACCATAATTATATCCTCCTGATTCCTGCTTACGAGCAAAAACTAAAGCAGGAAGTACCAGTGACTCGCTCAATACGGAAGTGGTCAGATGACTCAGATGCTACGCTACAAGACTGTGTTTTACTAGCACAGACTGGAATATGTTCCCGGGATTCATCCAATGACATTGAAGAGTATACCACCTCAGTCATCGGCTGCAACAGTAAATGCATCAACGACGACGTCCCCACAGTGACTGTACGTACATATCCCAACCAGAAGCAATGGATTACAGGCAACGTCCGCATCGAGCTAAAGGCTAGAGCTGTCGTGATAATGCTCTCGGTAGCCGATATGAACAAAACCTTTAAAAAGATCAACCTTCACAAAGCTGCAGGGCCAGACAGATTACTAGGACGTGTACTCAAAGCATGCATGGACCAAATTTCAAGATTCTTCACTGACATTTTCAACCTCTACCTGTCAGAGTCTGTAACACCTACACGTTTCAAGCAGACCACCATAGCCCCAGTGCCCAAGGAAGCGAAGGAAACCTTAAATGATTACCGCCCCGTGGCATTCACGTTGGTAGCCATGAAGTGCTTTGAAAGGCTGGTCATGGCTCACATCAACAGCATCCTCCCAGACACCCTAAACAAACATTGGGGCCCCTCAGGGGTGTGCACTTAGTCCTCTGCTGTACTCCCTGTTCAACCATGACTGTGTGGCCAAACAAGACTCCAACACCATCATTAAGTTTGCGGACGACAACAGTGCTAGGACTAATCACCGACAACGATGAGACGGCCTATAGGGAGGAGGTCAGAGAACTGGCAGTTTGGTGCCAGGACAAGAACCTTTCCCTCAATGTCAGCAAGACAAAGGAACTGATCGTGGACTACAGGAAAAGGAGGACCGAGCACGACCCCATTCTCATCGATGGGCTGAAGTGGAGCGGGTCGAGAGTTAAGTTCCTTAGTGTCCACATCACCAACAAACCGTCATGGTCCAAACACACCAAGACGTCGTGAAGAGGGCACGACAAAACCTTTTCCCCCTCAGGAGACTGGAAAGATTTGGCATGGGTCCCCAGATCCTCAAAAGGTTCTACAGCTGCACCATCGAGAGCATCCTGACCGGTTGCATCACTGCCTGGTATGGCAACCGCTCGGCATCTGATCGCAAGGCCCTACAGAGGGTAGTGCGAACGGCCCAGTACATCACTGGGGCCAAGCTTCCTTTCATCCAGGACCTCTATAATAGGCGGTATCAGAGGAAAGACCATAAAATTGTCAGAGACTCACCTATAGACGGTTTTCTCTACTACCGCACGGCAAGCGGTACCGGAGCACCAAGTCTCGGACCAAAAGGCTCCTCAACAGCTTCTACCCCCAAGCCATAAGACTGCTGAACAATTAATCAAATGGCCCCCGGACAATTTACATTGACAACCCCCTCCCTTTTTGTACACTGCTGCTACTCGCTGTTTATTATCTATGCATAGTCACTTCACCCCCACCTACATGTACAGATTACCTCAACTGACTCCCGCACATTGACTCGGTACGGGTACCTCCTGTACCCGTACAGGGTAGCCTAGTGGTTCGAGCATTGGACTAGTAACCGAAAGGTTGCAAGTTCAAACCCCCGAGCTGACAAGGTACAAAATCTGTCGTTCTGCCCCTGAACAAGCAGTTAACCCACTGTTCCTAGGCCCTCATTGAAAATAAGAATTTGTTCTTAACTGACTTGCCTGGTTAAATAAAGGTAAAATAAAAAAATATAGCCTCGTTATTGTTAGTGTTACTTTTTATTATTATTTTTATTATAACCATGTGTATGTGACAAATAAAATGTTATTTTTTTATTTTAGTCTACTTGGTAAATGTTTTCTTAACTCTTGTTGAACTGTTGGTGAAGGACTTGTTAGTAAGCGTTTCACTGTAAGGTTGTTGTATTTGGTGCATGTGACTAATAAAGTTTGATTTGATTTCACTACAGAATTTCATTACGCAGCATTAATGGATGATGACACTGTCTGATGGGAGGCGGTTTACCTGGAGGCTACCTGCTACATGGAACAATGCCTATATAAAAGGGGCAGTACCTGTGTTCTTCATGGGGAAGTCAGACTTCCTCTGCATGGTAGAGGGAAGATCGTTCATCCTGAGGGACAGCTGCCGTTTGAAGGGAGAGGAGTTGTTGTTGAGGGCAGGGAACCCTCTGAAGGAACCCTGTCTGGCCAGGGCCTCCACTGGGGCGTGTCTGCGGGGGATAACCTGGAGGCCCAGGGTGCTCTCCATGCCCAGGGGAGGGGAGGAGGAGGGGGACCCTGGTAGAGGGGCCACAGCCTGGTTCACTATACCCACACTGGGACCCGAGGAGAGAGGCATTGCGGACTTGACATCACTCTCCGCTGTGGGAAGAGGAAGAATGTAAAGGTGACAAAATTAGATCCATCATGTCGACCAGGGGTCGGCAACAGGCCCCAAAAGTTCATTTCAGTTTTTGGTCAAAAAAAGACAGTAAAAATACCCATGTATTCAGCTAAAAATGAGGGAAAAATAGAAAATATATGTAGTCCCACGAATAAAAAAAAGAGACATGATCACATCTGAATGTAGTCAAGGTGTACATTTTTTTTCAATGTTCAAATAAAATCTATTTTTTGGCTTAGTCATTGTTATTTGAAGTGTACAAATGAATAGAATTATGTTCCAGCTCCCTGACCATCTGCTCCAACAGTTAAATCTAGTTGCCTGCCCCTGATGTAGACGCTGGGCAACGATAAGTACACACACACACACACACACACCTTTCTTGTCCTGCAACTGCCTCATGACCTCTTCTCGCCCGCGGCTTCCGCCGTGGTAACTCTGAACGAGCCCTCCCTGGTGAAGGTGGTTCTGTTGGAGTCGAAGGTTGCTGTGACACCACACTCCTTTCTCTCTTCTGTTTCCTCTCCAGACAGGCAGCTTAAGGCACAGCCCACCGAGTGGCTCAGACGCTCTCCCTTTACACCACGTTAACACCACGTTAGGTTAAGGGTTATGGGCTGGTTTAGGGGTGAGGGTCTGGTTTAGGGGTTAGGGTAACAGGTTAGGGTCTGGTTTAGGGGTGAGGGTCTGGTTTAGGGGTGAGGGTCTGGTTTAGGGGTTAGGGTAACAGGTTAGGGTCTGGTTTAGGGGTGAGGGTAACAGGTTAGGGTCTGGTTTAGGGGTTTAGGGTCTGGTTTAGGGGTTAGGGTAACAGGTTAGGGACTGGTTTAGGGTAACAGGTTAGGGTCTGGTTTAGGGTAACAGGTTAGGGTCTTGTTTAGGGGTTAGGGTAACAGGTTAGGGTCTGATTTAGGGGTTAGGGTAACAGGTTAGGGTCTGGTTTAGGGGTTAGGGTAACAGGTTAAGGTCTAGTTTAGGTTAGGGTAACAGGTTAGGGTCTGGTTTAGGGTTAGGGTAACAGGTTAAGGTCTAGTTTAGGGGTTAGGGTAACAGGTTAGGCCTGGTTTAGGTAACAGGTTAGGGTCTAGTTTAGGGTTAGGTAACAGGTTAGGCCTGGTTTAGGGGTTAGGTAACAGGTTAGGGTCTAGTTTAGGGGTTAGGGTAACAGGTTAGGGTCTGGTTTAGGGGTTAGGGTAACAGGTTAGGGTCTGGTTTAGGGTAACAGGTTAGGGTCTGGTTTAGGGGTTAGGGTAACAGGTTAGGGCCTGGTTTAGGGGTTAGGGTAACAGGTTAGGGTAACAGGTTAGGGCCTGGTTTAGGGGTTAGGGTAACAGGTTAGGGCCTGGTTTAGGGGTTAGGGTAACAGGTTAGGGTTTGGTTTAGGGTAACAGGTTAGGGCCTGGTTTAGGGGTTAGGGTAACAGGTTAGGGTCTGATTTAGGGGGTTAGGGTAACAGGTTAGGGCCTGCTTTAGGGGTTAGTGTAACAGGTTAGGGTCTGGTTTAGGGTTAGGTAACAGGTTAGGGTCTGGTTTAGGGGTTAGGGTAACAGGTTAGGGCCTGGTTTAGGGTTAGGGTAACAGGTTAGGGCCTGGTTTAGGTTAGGGTAACAGGTTAGGGTCTGGTTTAGGGGTTAGGGTAACAGGTTAGGGTCTGATTTAGGGGTTAGGGTAACAGGTTAGGGTCTGGTTTAGGGGTGAGGGTAACAGGTTAGGGTCTGGTTTAGGGGTTAGGGTAACAGGTTAGGGCCTGGTTTAGGCGTTAGGGTAACAGGTTAGGGCCTGGTTTAGGGGTTAGGGTAACAGGTTAGTGTCTGGTTTAGGGTAACAGGTTAGGGTCTGGTTTAGGGGTTAGGGTAACAGGTTAGGGCCTGGTTTAGGGGTTAGGGTAACAGGTTAGGGTCTGGTTTAGGGGTTAGGGTAACAGGTTAGGGTCTTACCGAGTCCTTGATAGCCATGAAGCAGTGGCAGATCCAGCGTCTCGTTGTTCCATCTCTACAGATGTAGGAGAACGCTCTCTCAAAGTTCCTGTCCGGAGCGCAGAACGATACCTTCTCTATTGTCTGGTCTAGGATCAGGTCCTACAGAGACATTATCATTACATCATTATCATTCTATCATCACATTATCATTACATCGTTATCGCATTATCATTACAACATCATCACATTATCATTACAGCAGTGCCACATTATCATTACAACATCACCACATTATCATTACACCATCACCACATTATCATTACACCATCACCACATTATCATTACAACATCACCACATTATCGTTACAACATCACCACACCATCACATTATCATTACGACATCACAACACCATCACATTATCATTACAACATCACCACATTATCATTACATCGTTATCATTACATCATTATCACATTATCATTACAACATCACCACATTATCATTACATCATTATCATTACATCATTATCACATTATCATTACAACATCACCACACCATCACATTATCATTACAACATCACCACATTATCATTACACCATTATCATTACAACATCACCACACCATCACATTATCATTACAACATCACCACACCATCACATTATCATTACAACATCACCACATTATCATTACATCATTATCATTACAACATCACCACACCATCACATTATCATTACAACATCACATTACATCATCATCACATCACAACATTATCATTAAACGGACTATTTCAGCATTACCTAAGGGGTGTATTCATTAGTTAGAAACTGGTTATTCGAAACGAAAAAAATGTTTTGCTACGAAAACTAGACATTTCATTGGACAAATTCAGATAGGTCCTTCCCTGTTCCGTTGTGTCTGGTTCCTAGTGAAGAAACGTCCGGTTTGACAGAGAGGACACATTATCCTGACGAACACAATACCCCGACTGTCATTACAACATGATCAAACACATTCTGTCCAGATGTACTTTCAATGTAAAGGAACGTAGATAGGACATGTGAGTGATGTCACAAGTATCAGCAGGGTGTATGGCTACAAGTATCAGCAGGGTGTATGGCTACAAGTATCAGCAGGGTGTATGGCTACAAGTATCATCAGGGTGTATGGCTACAAGTATCAGCAGGATGTATGGACACAAGTATCAGCAGGGTGTATGGCTACAAGTATCAGCAGGGTGTATGGCTACAAGTATCAGCAGGGTGTATGGCTACAAGTATCAGCAGGGTGTATGGCTACAAGTATCATCAGGGTGTATGGCTACAAGTATCATCAGGATGTATGGACACAAGTATCAGCAGGGTGTATGGCTACAAGTATCAGCAGGGTGTATGGCTACAAGTATCAGCAGGGTGTATGTCTACAAGTATCAGCAGGGTGTATGTCTACAAGTATCAGCAGGGTGTATGGCTACAAGTATCAGCAGGGTGTATGTCTACAAGTATCAGCAGGGTGTATGGCTACAAGTATCAGCAGGGTGTATGGCTACAAGTATCAGCAGGGTGTATGGCTACAAGTATCAGCAGGGTGTATGGCTACAAGTATCAGCAGGGTGTATGGCTACAAGTATCATAAGGATGTATGGCTACAAGTATCAGCAGGGTGTATGGCTACAAGTATCAGCAGGGTGTATGGCTACAAGTATCAGCAGGGTGTATGGCTACAAGTATCAGCAGGGTGTATGGCTACAAGTATCATAAGGATGTATGGCTACAAGTATCAGCAGGGTGTATGGCTACAAGTATCAGCAGGGTGTATGGCTACAAGTATCAGCAGGGTGTATGGCTACAAGTATCATAAGGATGTACGGAGTGTTAGTTTCTTCATAATGCTTCTGGCTTGACACAATAAGTCTCCATGTAATACTGGCTTCATCCAGCAGGTGGCAGCAGATCCCACAGTTGAATAGGGACATGCCGTGCTCATGGTCCATCAAGGACTTTTCTAGAGTAGCTGTACTGGAGTATATAACCAGCTACAAAAAAAGAGATACTGTTGGGTCGACAAACGTTCAGTAGACCAAAACATTACTAGTTCATTATTTTTTTTATTTTTTTTTAAGTGAAACTTTTGCAAGTCAATGGGGTGTAAGAGTTTCCTCTTTTGAAAAAGCCAAACTTCCACAAAGCATTTCCTCTGGCTGAGGTTTCAACACGTTGTGGCGGTCACAAAATTTCGTCAGCAGGTGATTGTCAAGACAATAACTGGTCGGTCTCACGTTAATGCACCTTTAACATAAACATATTTAGAATCTCCTGGCTTCCTACAAACCATTGATGCAGACCTTTGGAACATCTACATTTTTAACAAGTCTTAATAAATCCATGTAATATATCCTACACCTTCACAATAAATCCATTATTTATTTTAGACAGGTCTAAAGAAACATGATATGAAGAAAATGTAGTCAGAAGGACAGAATAGCATCCTCTGAGTTGTCCTTATGTTAGGGTCCTGAACTGGCTGTGACACATGGCTGTGGGCTACACGAGTTCATTTAACAGACAAGATCTGCTTAGAATTCCATGGCATTAGTTTATATTATAGTACGATTTGAGGGAGTGTGCACATGGGGCTATTCTGTGCTGAGTGGCTAAGAACTCCTAGATGCTTCATTTAGAGTTATTAATAGAACTTCACTTGTTCTATAAACGTTGGGCTTTTTACATGGATTTTTACATACATTCTACGGCTCCATGATGATGACTAATGGTGATTTGAAAAATGCGTTTCGCTCTGCATTTTTTTTTGCGCAGGCTTCACTTCATCAGTCTCTCACTCATAATTTGACAAGCACTTGATAATGCCGCAAATTTCCCGGCGGCATCCCCTTTGTGTGGCCGTAATGCACCCTAAAAGAAATCCATGCCTTTTCCGGTCTGCTGTTCCCACATGCCTCAAGAGGGCCACCATTGTTCCTGTTCCCAAGAAAGCTAAGGTAACTGAGCTAAACGACTACCGCCCCGTAGCACTCACTTCCGTCATCATGAAGTGCTTTGAGAGACTAGTCAAGGACCATATCACCTCCACCATACCTGACACCCTAGACCCACTCCAATTTGCTTACCGCCCAAATAGGTCCACAGACGATGCAATCTCAACCACACTGCACACTGCCCTAACCCATCTGGACAAGAGGAATACCTATGTGAGAATGCTGTTCATCGACTACAGCTCGGCATTCAACACCATAGTACCCTCCAAGCTCGTCATCAAGCTCGAGACCCTGGGTCTCGACCCCGCCCTGTGCAACTGGGTACTGGACCTCTTGACGGGCCGCCCCCAGGTGGTGAGGGTAGGCAACAACATCTCCACCCTGCTGATCCTCAACACTGGCGCCCCACAAGGGTGCGTTCTAAGCCCTCTCCTGTACTCCCTGTTCACCCACGACTGCGTAGCCACGCACGCCTCCAACTCAATCATCAAGTTTGCGGACGACACAACAGTGGTAGGCTTGATTACCAACAACGACGAGACGGCCTACAGGGAGGAGGTGAGGGCCCTCGGAGTGTGGTGTCAGGAAAAGAACCTCACACTCAACGTCAACAAAACTAAGGAGATGATTGTGGACTTCAGGAAACAGCAGAGGGAACACCCCCCTATCCACATCGATGGAACAGTAGTGGAGAGAGTAGCAAGTTTTAAGTTCCTCGGCATACACATCACAGACAAACTGAATTGGTCCACCCACACAGACAGCATCGTGAAGAAGGCGTAGCAGCACCTCTTCAACCTCAAGAGGCTGAAGAAATTCGGCTTGTCACCAAAAGCACTCACAAACTTCTACAGATGCACAATCGAGAGCATCCTGGTGGGCTGTATCACCGCCTGGTACGGCAACTGCTCCGCCCTCAACCGTAAGGCTCTCCAGAGGGTAGTGAGGTCTGCACAACACATCACCGGGGGCAAACTACCTGCCCTCCAGGACACCTACACCACCCGATGTTACAGGAAGGCCATAAAGATCATCAACGACAACAACCACCCGAGCCACTGCCTGTTCACCCCGCTATCATCCAGAAGGCGAGGTCAGTACAGGGGCATCAAAGCTGGGACCGAGAGACTGAAAAACAGCTTCCATCTCAAGGCATTCAGACTGTTAAACAGCCACCACTAACATTGAGTGGCTGCTGCCAACACACTGACTCAACTCCAGCCACTTTAATAATGGGAATTGATGGGAAATTATGTAAAATATATCACTAGCCACTTTAAACAATGCTACCTAATATAATGTTTACATACCCTACATTATTCATCTCATATGTATACGTATATACTGTACTCTATCATCTACTGCATCCTTAAGTAATACATGTATCACTAGCCACTTTAACTATGCCACTTTGTTTCCATACTCATCTCATATGTATATAATGTACTCGATACCATCTACTGTATCTTGCCTATGGTGCTCTGCACCATCACTCATTCATATATCTTTATGTACATATTCTTTATCCCCTTACACTTGTGTATAAGACAGTAGTTTTGGAATCGTTAGTTAGATTACTTGTTGGTTATTACTGCATTGTCGGAACTAGAAGCACAAGCATTTTGCTCCACTCGCATTAACATCTGCTAACCATGTGTATGTGACAAATAACATTTGATTTGACTGTGCCCATCCTCATCCAATTCCGAGGTGCATATTGAAGATATCGGAAGAACTGTCCACATTTACTTTTCTTCAGCCAACAAGATGAGTAGGTCTAACGAACAGCAAAAGCACTAGCCCATGTCAATCTACTATCCCCCATAGTACAAAAGTTGAGCCATTCTATTCTGTGCGAGAAATAAATATTAGTGGGATGCGATAGATCTCAAATTAATACAACCACTAGCTGACGCAACAGATCAGAACGTTTAGGTTAAAATGCTGATAAACTATTTGGCTGTTTTCTTCACATTATGAACACAGCAATGCGCACAAGGCAGTATAAGGTATAAGCGCAAATGTTCCAATAGCAGGAAAACACCATTCTCAAAAGTGACCACAAATGCAAATGCATTTAATGCATTTAATTAATTATTATTATTAATATTATTAATTATTATAAAGGTGCATTTTTATGGTGAACATTATCTTCCCCAAAAGTGAAGGGAAAGTATTTAGACCTCTTGACTTCTTCCACATTTTGATAAGTTACAGCCTTATTCTAAAATTACATTTTAAAAATCCTCAATCTACACACAATAACCCATAATAAAAGGTTTATAGATTTTATTTTACAAATGTATTAAAAATAAAAAACAGAATTATCAAGACCCTTTGCTTTGAGGCTCTAAATTGAGCTCAGGTGCATCCTGTTTTCATTGATCATCCTTGAGATGTTTCTACAACTTGGCTGGAGTCCAGCTGTGGTACATTCAATTGATTGGACATGATTTGGAAAGGCATGCCAGAGCAAAAACCAAGTCCATGAGGTCGAAGGAATTGTTCGTAGAGCTCTGAGACAGGATTGTGTCGAGTCACAAATCTGGGGAAGGGTACCAAAAAAATGTCTGCAACATTGAAGGTCCAAGAACACAGTGGCCTCCATCATTCTTAAATTGATGAAGTTTGGAACCACCAAGACTCTTCCTGGAGTTGGCTGCCCGGCCAAACAGAGTAATCGGGAGAGAAGGGCCTTGGTCAGGGAGGTGACCAAGAACCCCCATGGTCAGTCTGACAGAGCTCTGGATTTCCTCTGTGGAGATGGGAGAACCTTCCAGAAGGACAACCATCTCTGCAGAACTCCACCAATCCGGCATTTATGGTAGAGTGGCCAGACGGAAGCCACTCCTCAGTAAAAGGCACATGACAGCCCACTTGGAGTTTGCCAAAAGGCACCTAAAGGACTCTCAAACCATGAAACAAGATTCTCTGGTCTGATGAAACCAATATTAAACTCTTTGGCCTGAATGCCAATGTCACGTCTGGAGGAAACCTGGTATCATCCCTACGGTGAAGCATGGTGGTGGCAGCATCATGCTGTGGGGATGTTTTTCAGAGGAAGGGACAGGGAGACTAGTCAGGATTGAGGGATAGATGAACAGAACAAAGTACAGAGACATCCTTGATGAAAACCTGCTCCAGAGCTCTCAGGACCTCAGACTGGGGTGAAGGTTCACCTTCCAACAGGACAACGACCCTTAAGCACACAGCCAAGACAACGCAGGAGTGGCTTCAGGACAAGTCTCTGAATGTCCTTGAGTGGCCCAGCCAGAGCCTGGACTTGAACCTGATCAAACATCTCTGGAGAAACCTGAAAATAGCTGTGCAGCAACGCTCCCCATCCAACCTGACAGAGCTTGAGAGGATCTGCAGAGAAGAATGGGAGAAACTCCCCAAATACAGGTGTTCCAAGCTTGTAGCATCATACCCAAGAAGACTTGAGGCGGTAATCGCTGCCAAAAGGTGCTTCAACAAAGTACTGAGTAAAGGGTCTGAATACTTATGTAAATCAGTTTTCATTATTATAAATTCACAAACAAAATAGTTTTTGCTTTGTCATTATGGGGTATTGTGTGTAGATTGATGAAGAAAAAATACAATTAGTCAATTTTATAATAAGGCTGTAACAAAATTTGGAAAAAGTCCAGGGGTCAGAAAACGTTCCAGGCCAGTTAGGCTCTACACCCGTTGTGAAGCAGATGAATGTGCCTAATTTTAACACGTTATTTGGCCACTTCAGTTGTGTTACAAACCTCATCAAAACATATAGGCCAGGCTCCATGAGATGTGCGACTATGATTAGAAAAAGTTGCAAAAAAAAAAGAAGGAAAAAGTGATACATTGCTTCTTTCTCTGGGCTAATATTGTCACCCATCAGACTATTCTTGACTTAATATTGTATTTACATAAATTATTTAGTGTATGTGTGAAATTTGTTTGGATTTAGAATGGACCATTATCATGCACCTGTCTCGAAACGGCACACTTTTCCCGCGGTTCATTTTCATGGCAGCCAGGTAGGCTATACTCCTGTTGTAAAGAGAAGCAATGTGAGAAATAAATAAAGTAGGCCTATAGAAAGCTGATGGGATCCTCCTCTTTTTATTAGAGGCCATCACTCTGTTTTCTCTCGCAATTGCATAGCCTACAGAACTGTTGCGCAACATGAGCTCTCAAGAAGTGCTTGATTAGATTTTCAAACAAACACTATGTCTGTGCCACGCGGGTGTGTGATCTCGCTGTTCAGACAGCATAGCAGGAGATCTCTTACCTTAGTTTTGTCATCTACTACACGGAGACCGTCTGCTGAGACCCATAGCACCGCTCTCACTGCCTTCTTCCCTGCCTGCAGACAAAGAGACACACACACAGAGATGACAGAGACACAGAGAGATGACAGAGAGAGAAACAAAGCTGACAGAAACAGAAACAGAGATGAGAAAGAGACCGGCAGAGTTACAGAGATGAGAGAGACACACATATGTCACGCACACAAACACAAATCCCAACCTGGAAACAGAGGAAAAACAACTGAAAGTCAAACATTTTAAAGGAAGGTTAAGAGAGAGTCATGAGTAGGTGTTGTGTTGTGAGTACCCAGACTGGAATGAGGAAGAGAGAGGAAGTCATGAGTAGGTGTTGTGTTGTGAGTACCCAGACTGGAATGAGGAAGAGAGAGGAAGTCATGAGTAGGTGTTGTGTTGTGAGTACCCCGACTGGAATGAGGAAGAGAGAGGAAGTCATGAGAAGGTGTGGTGAGTACCCAGACTGGAATGAGGAAGAGAGAGGAAGTCATGAGAAGGTGTGGTGTTGTGAGTACCCAGACTGGAATGAGGAAGAGAGAGGAAGTCATGAGAAGGTGTGGTGTTGTGAGTACCCAGACTGGAATGAGGAAGAGAGAGGAAGTCATGAGAAGGTGTGGTGTTGTGAGTACCCAGACTGGAATGAGGAAGAGAGAGGAAGTCATGAGAAGGTGTGGTGTTGTGAGTACCCAGACTGGAATGAGGAAGAGAGAGGAAGTCATGAGTAGGTGTTGTGTTGTGAGTACCCAGACTGGAATGAGGAAGAGAGAGGAAGTCATGAGTAGGTGTTGTGTTGTGAGTACCCAGACTGGAATGAGGAAGAGAGAGGCAGTCATGAGTAGGTGTTGTGTTGTGAGTACCCAGACTAGAATGAGGAAGAGAGAGGAAGTCATGAGTAGGTTTTGTGAGTACCCAGACTGGAATGAGGAAGAAAGTTGACTACAACAAAGCAACTGAAACAGAGGCCAACCAGTTCCTTAAGTTAAATAACACACAGAGACAGAGACGGTACACACAGGACAGGCTAACTCATTCATGCAGGTCTCGTCTTGATCCTTCTCTGATTGAAGAAGAGCTGGTGAGACACACACACACACACACACACACGTCTCTAGGTAGTTTGTTGGTGAGGTCCCAGACAGTTCCTGGTGGCCCGGCCCAGTAGTAGTCAGCCATAATCAGAGAGTGAGGGGGTTATATTAAGGGCAAGGAAAGAGACAGGCACTAGGCCTTCACACACAAAAGCACAACTTACTTTAGTAAAGAAGCCTTTGAAGAATTTCCTGTCCTGTTGTGGGATTGGTACAGGAAAAGGTGGGTGGGGGGTGGGGGGGGACAAGGACGCACAATGTTACCGATGACCGATGGCTACATTTAGAATGTCCAGGTGAGGGTATAGGTGTGTATGTGTGTGTGTGTGTAAGACAGGTGTGTATGCCTTTGTTTATGGGGGGAAGGAGGGGTTGGAGGAGTGCAGCTTGATTAAGAATGAGTAAGTGAGTGAAGCGACAGATGGATGAATAGAGGGATCCAGTTTGAGGGGAGTAAGGTGATTAAAATTGTAAGGTGAATCATATTGTAAGGTGAATCATATTGGAAGGTGAATCATATTGGAAGGTGAATCATATTGGAAGGTGAATCATCTGGGATTCATATTGACGTTGAGGAGTTTACCACAGTCACTGGCTCATTAAAAAGTGCCTCGAGTCATCCCCACAAGTGACCGTACATATCCCAACCAGAAGCCATGGATTACAGGCAACATCTACACTGACCTAAAGGCTAGAGCTGCTGCTTTCAAGGAGCGGGACAATAAGTCTGACACAATCCCACTGCAACCTGATGCTCGTCAGATGTGGCAGTGCTTGAAAACTATCACGGATTACAAAGGTGGAACCCAGTCGCGAGCTGAACAGTGACGCGAGCCTACCAGACGAGCTAAACGCCTTCTATACTCGCTTCGAGGCAAGCAACACTGAACCATGCATGAGAGCACCAGCTGTTCCCGGACGACTGTGTGATCACGCTCTCCGTAGCCGATGTGGGTAAGACCTTTAACAGGTTAATATTCACAAGACAGATTACCAGGACCCACGCGTACTCAGAGCATGTGCTGACAGCTGGCAAGCGTCTTCACTGTCATGTTTCAACCTCTCCCTGTCCGAGTCTGTAATACCAACAAACAGACCACCATAGTCCCGTGCCCAAGAACACCAAGGTAACCTGTCTAAGTGACTATGGCCCCGTAGCACTCAACCTGTCGCCATGAAGTGCTGGTCATGGGATCATGTAAAAATAGATTAGATAGTATTGTATTAATCCACTGGAGGGGAAATGTGACTGCAACAATCAATACCAGTAAATAGACCATAAAAACACAACAACATGGACACAGTTTTTTTGTATATCCATTGATGATGTGTCTAAGTGTTTGTGTTGAAAAGCCTCATGGTAAGAAGGATCGGCGCAAATGTTCTGTTTTGGCCCTGAGTAAAATAAAATCTGTCATCGCACTGCGATGCTCCAGGCAGGTACTGTGGAGGGGCTGGCTAGTGGTGGTTATATCACTGTGGCTAGTGGTGGTTATATCACTGTGATGCTCCAGGTACTGTAGAGGGGCTGTCTAGTGTTTGCCACCATAATTCTAATCTCTTTGAGGACCAACTTATCCAGCACGGGCTCTAGGCCGTCCTGCTTGGTGCCGATGGTAGATCCAGCGTTCTTGATAATTTTGTTAAGCCCCTGTTTGCAGCCTCCAACGTGATGTTACACACACACCACCCCCCTTAACATGGGCGCCCCTCAGGGGTACGTGCTTAGTCCCCTCCTGTACTCCCTGTTCACCAACGACTGATTGGCCGTGCACGACTCCAACGCCAACATTACATGTTGTTGGAGATCAGCCTGATCTCTGACAACGATGAGACAGTCTATAGGGAGGAGGTCAGAGACCTGGCAGTGTGGTGCCAGGAGAACCTCCGCATCAACGTCAGCAGGTTAAAAGGAGATTATCGTGGACTTCAGGAAACGGAGGGCAGGGCACGCCACCATTCACATCGACAGGGCTGTAGTGGAGCAGGTCGAGAGCTCCAGCATCCCGGAGTCACCTCTTCACTGTTGACGTTGAGGCTGGTGTTTTGAGGGTACTATTTAATGAAGCTGCCAGTTGAGGACTTGTGAGGCGTCCGTTTCTCAAACTAGACACTCTAATGTACTTGTCCTCTTGCTCAGTTGTGCACCAGAGCCTCCCACTCCTCATTCTATTCTGGTTAGAGACAGTTTGCGCTGTTCTGTGAAGGGAGTAGTACACAGTATTGTAAGAGATCTTCAGTTTCTTGGCAATTTCTCACATGGAATAGCCTTCATTTCTCAGAACAAGGGTTCGCAGTCTGCCTCCCAAATGAGGCAGGGCTGCGCTCCTAGACAGAGTCACCCTCCCAAATGAGGCAGGGCAGCGCTCCTAGACAGAGTCACCCTCCCAAATGAGGCAGGGCTGCGCTCCTAGACAGAGTCACCCTCCCAAATGAGGCAGGGCAGCGCTCCTAGACAGAGTCACCCTCCCAAATGAGGCAGGGCAGCGCTCCTAGACAGAGTCACCCTCCCAAATGAGGCAGGGCAGCGCTCCTAGACAGAGTCACCCTCCCAAATGAGGCAGGGCTGCTCTCCTAGACAGAGTCACCCTCCCAAATGAGGCAGGGCAGCGCTCCTAGACAGAGTCACCCACCCAAATGAGGCAGGGCAGCGCTCCTAGACAGAGTCACCCTCCCAAATGAGGCAGGGCTGCTCTCCTAGACAGAGTCACCCTCCCAAATGAGGCAGGGCAGTGCTCCTAGACAGAGTCACCCACCCAAATGAGGCAGGGCAGCGCTCCTAGACAGAGTCACCCTCCCAAATGAGGCAGGGCAGCGCTCCTAGACAGAGTCACCCTCCCAAATGAGTCAGGGCTGCTCTCCTAGACAGAGTCACCCTTTCTGTCCCAACACTGTTGGTCCTTTAATTCCTCTGGAACCTATAGTGAGAGATGGAAGTAGCGAGGCTACAGGTGTGTCTGTCTGGGTGACAGGCCCCCCGGGCTCAGTGAGTAAAGCTGGGTTCAACAGATGACCAGACGGGATAGTACAGCCAGACCCTCAGACCTGGAGAACCAGACTACAGTACACTGGGTGGAGTAGCAGTACCTCAGACCTGGAGAACCAGACTACAGTACACTGGGTGGAGTAGCAGTACCTCAGACCCGGAGAACCAGACTACAGTACACTGGGTGGAGTAGCAGTACCTCAGACCCGGAGAACCAGACTACAGTACACTGGGTGGAGTAGCAGTACCTCAGACCCGGAGAACCAGACTACAGTACACTGGGTGGAGTAGCAGTGTTTCAAATGAAAAATGGCTCCTGTGTACATTCAGGGTCAGACCCTGACCGATACAGGGAAGACTGGCTAGAAACACACTAGGGTCAGACCCTGACCGATACAGGGAAGACTGGCTAGAAACACACTAGGGTCAGACCCTGACCGATACAGGGAAGACTGGCTAGAAACACACTAGGGTCAGACCCTGACCGATACAGGGGAAGACTGGCTAGAAACACACTAGGGTCAGACCCTGACCGATACAGGGGAAGACTGGCTCGAAACACACTAGGGTCAGACCCTGACCGATACAGGGAAGACTGGCTCGAAACACACTAGGGTCAGACCCTGACCGATACAGGGGAAGACTGGCTCGAAACACACTAGGGTCAGACCCTGACCGATACAGGGAAGACTGGCTCGAAACACACTAGGGTCAGACCCTGACCGATACAGGGGAAGACTGGCTAGAAACACACTAGGGTCAAACCCTGACCGATACAGGGGAAGACTGGCTAGAAACACACTAGGGTCAGACCCTGACCGATACAGGGGAAGACTGGCTCGAAACAAATCAGGGAATGAAAGGATACTAGCCACTTAACGACGCCACACGGTGAGCGATTACAAATAGACAAATGGGGAATAGAGAGGAGAGGAGGGCTCCCTGTTCTGGAGAGGAGGGCTCCCTGTTCTGGAGAGGAGAGGAGGGCTCCCTGTTCTGGAGAGGAGAGGAGGGCTCCCTGTTCTGGAGAGGAGAGGAGGGCTCCCTGTTCTGGACAGGAGAGGAGGGCTCCCTGTTCTGGACAGGAGAGGAGGGCTCCCTGTTTTGGAGAGGAGAGGAGGGCTCCCTGTTCTGGAGAGGAGGGCTCCCTGTTCTGGAGAGGAGGGCTCCCTGTTCTGGAGAGGAGGGCTCCCTGTTCTGGACAGGAGAGGAGGGCTCCCTGTTCTGGACAGGAGAGGAGGGCTCCCTGTTCTGGACAGGAGAGGAGGGCTCCCTGTTCTGGAGAGGAGGGCTCCCTGTTCTGGAGAGGAGGGCTCCCTGTTCTGGAGAGGAGAGGAGGGCTCCCTGTTCTGGACAGGAGAGGAGGGCTCCCTGTTCTGGAGAGGAGAGGAGGGCTCCCTGTTCTGGACAGGAGAGGAGGGCTCCCTGTTCTGGACAGGAGAGGAGGGCTCCCTGTTCTGGAGAGGAGGGCTCCCTGTTCTGGAGAGGAGGGCTCCCTGTTCTGGAGAGGAGGGCTCCCTGTTCTGGAGAGGAGGGCTCCCTGTTCTGGAGAGGAGGGCTCCCTGTTCTGGAGAGGAGGGCTCCCTGTTCTGGAGAGGAGGGCTCCTGTTCTGGAGAGGAGAGGAGGGCTCCCTGTTCTGGAGAGGAGAGGAGGGCTCCCTGTTCTGGAGAGGAGAGGAGGGCTCCCTGTTCTGGAGAGGAGAGGAGGGCTCCCTGTTCTGGAGAGGAGAGGAGGGCTCCCTGTTCTGGAGAGGAGAGGAGGGCTCCCTGTTCTGGAGAGGAGGGCTCCCTGTTCTGGAGAGGAGGGCTCCCTGTTCTGGAGAGGAGGGCTCCCTGTTCTGGAGAGGAGGGCTCCCTGTTCTGGAGAGGAGGGCTCCCTGTTCTGGAGAGGAGGGCTCCCTGTTCTGGAGAGGAGGGCTCCCTGTTCTGGAGAGGAGGGCTCCCTGTTCTGGAGAGGAGGGCTCCCTGTTCTAGAGAGGAGGGCTCCCTGTTCTGGAGAGGAGGGCTCCCTGTTCTGGAGAGGAGGGCTCCCTGTTCTGGAGAGGAGGGCTCCCTGTTCTGGAGAGGAGAGGAGGGCTCCCTGTTCTGGAGAGGAGAGGAGGGCTCCCTGTTCTGGAGGAGGAGGGCTCCCTGTTCTGGATAGGAGGGCTCCCTGTTCTGGAGAGGAGGGCTCCCTGTTCTGGAGAGGAGGGCTCCCTGTTCTGGAGAGGAGGGCTCCCTGTTCTGGAGAGGAGGGCTCCCTGTTCTGGAGAGGAGGGCTCCCTGTTCTGGAGAGGAGGGCTCCCTGTTCTGGAGAGGAGGGCTCCCTGTTCTGGAGAGGAGAGGAGGGCTCCCTGTTCTGGAGAGGAGAGGAGGGCTCCCTGTTCTGAGAGGAGAGGAGGGCTCCCTGTTCTGAGAGAGAGGAGGAGGGCTCCCTGTTCTGGGAGAGGAGAGGAGGGCTCCCTGTTCTGGAGAGGAGAGGAGGGCTCCCTGTTCTGGAGAGGAGAGGAGGGCTCCCTGTTCTGGAGAGGGAGAGGAGAGGGCTCCCTGTTCTGGAGAGGAGGGCTCCCTGTTCTGGAGAGGAGGGCTCCCTGTTCTGGAGAGGAGGGCTCCCTGTTCTGGGAGAGGAGGGCTCCCTGTTCTGGAGAGGAGGGCTCCCTGTTCTGGAGAGGAGAGGAGGGCTCCCTGTTCTGGAGAGGAGAGGAGGGCTCCCTGTTCTGGAGAGAGGAGGGCTCCCTGTTCTGGAGAGGAGGGCTCCCTGTTCTGGAGAGGAGGGCTCCCTGTTCTGGAGAGGAGGGCTCCCTGTTCTGGAGAGGAGGGCTCCCTGTTCTGGAGAGGAGGGCTCCCTGTTCTGGAGAGGAGGGCTCCCTGTTCTGGAGAGGAGGGCTCCCTGTTCTGGAGAGGAGAGGAGGGCTCCCTGTTCTGGAGAGGAGAGGAGGGCTCCCTGTTCTGGAGAGGAGAGGAGGGCTCCCTGTTCTGGAGAGGAGAGGAGGGCTCCCTGTTCTGGAGAGAAGGAGAGGAGGGCTCCCTGTTCTGGAGAGGAGAGAGGGCTCCCTGTTCTGGAGAGGAGAGGAGGGCTCCCTGTTCTGGAGAGGAGAGGAGGGCTCCCTGTTCTGGAGAGGAGAGGAGGGCTCCCTGTTCTGGGAGAGGAGAGGAGGGCTCCCTGTTCTGGAGAGGAGAGGAGGGCTCCCTGTTCTGGAGAGGAGAGGAGGGCTCCCTGTTCTGGAGAGGAGAGGAGGGCTCCCTGTTTTGGAGAGGAGAGGAGGGCTCCCTGTTCTGGAGAGGAGAGGAGGGCTCCCTGTTCTGGAGAGGAGAGGAGGGCTCCCTGTTTTGGAGAGGAGGGCTCCCTGTTCTGGAGAGCCCACAGGCCTACACAGTGCCTTCGTAAAGTATTCTGACCCCTTGACTTTTTTCACATTTTGTTACATTACAGCCTTATTCTAAAATGTATGAAATTGCCCCCCCCCCCTCAATCTACACACAATACCCCATATTGACAAAGCAAAAACAGGTTTTTGAGAAATTACATTTACATAAGTATTCAGACCCTTTACTCAGTACTTTGTTGAAGCACCTTTGCCAGTGATTACAGCCTCCAGTCTTCTTGGGTATGATGCTACAAGCTTGGAACACCTGTATTTGGGGAGTTTCTCCCATTCTTCTCTGCAGATCCTCTCAACCTCTGTCAGATTGGATGGGGAGCGTTGCTGCACAGCTATTTTCAGGTCTCTCCAGAGATGTTTGATCAGGTTCAAGTCCAGGCTCTGGCTGGGCCACTCAAGGACATTCAGAGACTTGTCCCGAAGCCACTCCTGCGTTGTCTTGGCTGTGTGCTTAAGGGTCGTTGTCCTGTTGGAAGGTGAACCTTCATCCCAGAGGTCCTGAGAGCTCTGGAGCACATTTCCATCCAGAATCTCTCTGTACTTTGCTCTGTTCATCTTTGCCTCGATCTTGACAAGTCTCTCTGGTCCTGCCGTTTAAAAACATCCCCACATCATGATGTCTTTTACCGAGGAGTGGTTTCCCGTCTGGCCACTCTACCATAAAGGCCGGATTGGTGGAGTGCTACAGAGATGGTTGTCCTTCTGGAAGGTTCTCATCTCCCCAGAGGAACTCTGGAGCTCTGTCAGACTGACCATGGGGTTCTTGGTCACCTCCCTGACCAAGGCCCTTCTCCCAGCTCTGGGAAAGAGTCTTGGTGTTACTAAACTTCTTCCTTTTCAGAATGAGGGAGGCCACTGTGTTCTTGGGAACCTTCAATGCTGCCAAAATGTTTTGTAGAAACATCTCAAGGATGATCAATGGAAACAGGATGCACCTGAGCTCAAGTCTCATAGCAAAATGTCTGAATTACGTAAGGAATTAAGTAGAAATAAGGTATTTCTGTTTTACATATTTTTTTATACATTTGCAGAAATGTCTTAAAACCTGTTTTCACTTTGTCATTATGGGTATATTATTGTGTGTGGTTTGATAAGGAAAAAATAGCTGTAATCCATTTTAGAATAAATGTTTAAAGTAACAAAAGGTGGGAAAAGTCAAGGGGCCTGAATACTTTGAAGGCTCTGTAGCTACGGGGGCGTATTTAAACATATGGTCCAGTGAGTGTGAGAGACAGACAGGAGGACAGACAGGAAGACAGACAGACCTCTACCTACCGTCTTGAGCTGCTTCACTGCATCCTCACAGATGTGCATTCCTCTTGACTCCTCCACCTCTACATGACCCAGGTACTAAAGAGAGAGACACAGAGCGACAGAGAGACACAGAGAGACAGAGAGAGAGACAGAGACAGAGAGAGAGACAGAGAGAGAGACAGAGAGAGAGACAGAGAGAGACAGAGAGAGACAGAGAGAGACAGAGAGAGACAGAGAGAGACAGAGAGAGACAGAGAGACACAGAGAGAGACAGAGAGAGACAGAGAGAGACACAGAGAGAGACAGAGCAACAGAGAGACACAGAGCGACAGAGAGACACAGAGCGACAGAGAGACACAGAGAGAGAGAGACAGAGAGAGACACAGAGAGACACAGAGAGACAGAGAGAGACAGAGAGAGACAGAGAGAGAGAGAGAGAGAGAGAGACACAGAGAGACAGAGAGACAGAGAGAGAGAGAGAGAGAGAGAGAGAGAGAGAGAGAGAGAGAGAGAGAGAGAGAGAGAGAGAGTTAGTGACTCCGGTAGAAGAAACTGTGCCAGCATGTTGCGAGTTGTTACGTCCTCTTCCTGCTTCTCCCTCCCAGGGGGCCCCAAAAGGTCCCCGTGCCAACGGGTCCTTCCTGCTTCTCCCTCCCAGGGGGCCCCAAAAGGTCCCCGTGCCAACGGGTCCTTCCTGCTTCTCCCTCCCAGGGGCCCAAAAGGTCCCCGTGCCAACGGGTCCTTCCTGCTTCTCCCTCCCAGGGGGCCCCAAAAGGTCCCCGTGCCAACGGGTCCTTCCTGCTTCTCCCTCCCAGGGGGCCCCAAAAGGTCCCGTGCCAACGGGTCCTTCCTGCTTCTCCCTCCCAGGGGGCCCCAAAAGGTCCCGTGCCAACGGGTCCTTCCTGCTTCTCCCTCCCAGGGGGCCCCAAAGGTCCCCGTGCCAACGGGTCCTTCCTGCTTCTCCCTCCCAGGGGGCCCCAAAAGGTCCCCGTGCCAACGGGTCCTTCCTGCTTCTCCCTCCCAGCGGGCCCCAAAAGGTCCCCGTGCCAACGGGTCCTTCCTGCTTCTCCCTCCCAGGGGGCCCCAAAAGGTCCCCGTGCCAACGGGTCCTTCCTGCTCCTGTGAATGATGGTGTCTCAAATGGAAACATACTTTTGTCGAGGGCCCATAGAGATTAGGGTGCCATTTGGGATGCACTATAGGACTGGTTTCTGTAAGTTATATTAATAGACAGTAGACTTAGGGATTAGGGTGCCATTTGGGACAGTGTGATTTTGGGGTAACCCCTGCCTTGTAAGGGTGTGTGCTATGGTCACTGTTACTAACTACCTATAAGGTTAGTATAACTAGAAGAGATGAGGTGTAAAATGTGTCAGCTCAGGGCTCCAGCTATGTGGTTTGAAACTACCCAGAAGCCTCTTCTACGCTGCTGCTACTCTGTTTATTATCTACGCATAGTCACTTTAATAACTCCCCCTACAGGTACATATTACCTCGACTAACCGGTGGTGCCACCCCCCTCCCCTCACATGGACTCTGTACCGTACCCCCCCCCCCCCCTCACATGGACTCTGTACCGCACCCCCCCCCCCCCCCCACATGGACTCTGTACCGGTACCCCCTCCCTCCCCTCACATGGACTCTGTACCGGTACCCCCTCCCCCTCCCCTCACATGGACTCTGTACCGGTACCCCCCCTCACATGGACTCTGTACCGGTACCCCCTTCCCTCCCCCCTCCCCTCACCTCACATGGACTCTGTACGCACCCCCCTCCCTCCCCTCACTTGGACTCTGTACCGGTACCCCCCCTCACATGGACTCTGTACCGGTGCCCCCCCTCCCTCCCCTCACATGGACTCTGTACCGGTACCCCCCTCCCTCCCCTCCCCTCACTTGGACTCTGTACCGGTACCCCCCCTCACATGGACTCTGTACCGGTACCCCCCCCCTCACATGGACTCTGTACCGGTACCCCCCCTCACATGGACTCTGTACCGGTACCCCCCCTCACATGGACTCTGTACCGGTACCCCCCCTCACATGGACTCTGTACCGGTACACCCCCCTCACATGGACTCTGTACCGGTAACCCCCTCCCTCCCTCCCCTCACATGGACTCTGTACCGGTGCCCCCCCCCACATGGACTCTGTACCGGTACCCCCTTCCCCCCCCTCCCCTCACCTCACATGGACTCTGTACCGGTACCCCCCCTCACATGGACTCTGTACCGGTACCCCCGTCCCTCCCCTCCCCCCCACCCTCACATGGACTCTGTACCGGTACCCCCTCCCTCCCCTCCCCCTCCCCTCACCTCACATGGACTCTGTACCGGTACCCCCTCCCCCCCCCCCCTCACATGGACTCTGTACCGGTACCCCCTCCCCCTCACATGGACTCTGTACCGGTACCCCCCCCTCACATGGACTCTGTACCGGTACCCCCCCTCACATGGACTCTGTACCGGTGCCCCCCCTCACATGGACTCTGTACCGGTACCCCCCTCACATGGACTCTGTACCGGTACCCCCTCCCCCCTCACATGTACTCTGTACCGGTACCCCCCCCTCACATGGACTCTGTACCGGTACCCCCCCCTCACATGGACTCTGTACCGGTACCCCCTCCCTCCCCTCCCCCCTCCCCTCACATGGACTCTGTACCGGTACCCCCCTCACATGGACTCTGTACGGTACCCCCCTCACATGGACTCTGTACCGGTACCCCCCCCCCCTCACATGGACTCTGTACCGGTACCCCCCCTCACATGGACTCTGTACCGGTACCCCCCCCCTCACATGGACTCTGTACCGGTACCCGCCCCCCCCTCACATGGACTCTGTACCGGTACCCGCCCGTCTCGCTTGTTATTTTACTGCTGCCGTTGTAATTATGTTACTTTTTTTATTTTCTATTTGTTTCTTAACTCCTTAAAGCACTGTTGGTTAATGGCTTGTAAATAATTATTTCACGGTGAGGTCAAAACCTGTTGTATTTGGAGCATGTGACTATTAACAGCCCCCCCCCCCCCCCCGTGTGTGTGTGTGTCACAGTGGTCCCGCCTGGACGGTTTCCTCTTGTTGGCTATATCGGAAAAATGTATGAAAACAAAAAAAATGTCCTGTTTGGTCTTAATTTAAGGTCAGGGTTAGGCAGAAGGTTACCAGTGTGGTTAAGGTCAGGGTTAGGCAGAAGGTTACCAGTGTGGTTAAGGTCAGGGTTAGGCAAGAGGTTACCAGTGTGGTTAAGGTCAGGGTTAGGCAGAAGGTTACCAGTGTGGTTAAGGTCAGGGTTAGGCAGAAGGTTACCAGTGTGGTTAAGGTCAGGGTTAGGCAAGAGGTTACCAGTGTGGTTAAGGTCAGGGTTAGGCAGAAGGTTACCAGTGTGGTTAAGGTCAGGGTTAGGCAGAAGGTTACCAGTGTAGTTAAGGTTAGGCAGAAGGTTACCAGTGTAGTTAAGGTTAGGCAGAAGGTTACCAGTGTGGTCAGGGTTAGGCAGAAGGTTACCAGTGTGGTCAGGGTTAGGCAGAAGGTTACCAGTGTGGTTAAGGTCAGGGTTAGGCAGAAGGTTACCAGTGTGGTTAAGGTCAGGGTTAGGCAGAAGGTTACCAGTGTAGTTAAGGTCAGGGTTAGGCAGAAGGTTACCAGTGTAGTTAAGGTCAGGGTTAGGCAGAAGGTTACCAGTGTAGTTAAGGTCAGGGTTAGGCAGAAGGTTACCAGTGTAGTTAAGGTCAGGGTTAGGCAGAAGGTTACCAGTGTAGTTAAGGTCAGGGTTAGGCAGAAGGTTACCAGTGTAGTTAAGGTCAGGGTTAGGCAGAAGGTTACCAGTGTAGTTAAGGTCAGGGTTAGGCAGAAGGTTACCAGTGTAGTTAAGGTCAGGGTTAGGCAGAAGGTTACCAGTGTGGTTAAGGTCAGGGTTAGGCAGAAGGTTACCAGTGTAGTTAAGGTCAGGGTTAGGCAGAAGGTTACCAGTGTAGTTAAAGTCAGGGTTAGGCAGAAGGTTACCAGTGTAGTTAAGGTCAGGGTTAGGCAGAAGGTTACCAGTGTGGTCAGGGTTAGGCAGAAGGTTACCAGTGTAGTTAAGGTCAGGGTTAGGCAGAAGGTTACCAGTGTGGTCAGGGTTAGGCAGAAGGTTACCAGTGTGGTTAAGGTCAGGGTCAGGCAGAAGGTTACCAGTGTAGTTAAGGTTAGGGTCAGGCAGAAGGTTACCAGTGTGGTCAGGGTTAGGCAGAAGGTTACCAGTGTGGTCAGGGTTAGGCAGAAGGTTACCAGTGTGGTTAAGGTCAGGGTTAGGCAGAAGGTTACCAGTGTGGTTAAGGTCAGGGTTAGGCAAGAGGTTACCAGTGTGGTTAAGGTCAGGGTTAGGCAGAAGGTTACCAGTGTGGTTAAGGTCAGGGTTAGGCAGAAGGTTACCAGTGTGGTTAAGGTCAGGGTTAGGCAAGAGGTTACCAGTGTGGTTAAGGTCAGGGTTAGGCAGAAGGTTACCAGTGTGGTTAAGGTCAGGGTTAGGCAGAAGGTTACCAGTGTGGTTAAGGTCAGGGTTAGGCAGAAGGTTACCAGTGTAGTTAAGGTTAGGCAGAAGGTTACCAGTGTAGTTAAGGTTAGGCAGAAGGTTACCAGTGTGGTCAGGGTTAGGCAGAAGGTTACCAGTGTGGTCAGGGTTAGGCAGAAGGTTACCAGTGTGGTTAAGGTCAGGGTTAGGCAGAAGGTTACCAGTGTAGTTAAGGTCAGGGTTAGGCAGAAGGTTACCAGTGTAGTTAAGGTCAGGGTTAGGCAGAAGGTTACCAGTGTAGTTAAGGTCAGGGTTAGGCAGAAGGTTACCAGTGTAGTTAAGGTCAGGGTTAGGCAGAAGGTTACCAGTGTAGTTAAGGTCAGGGTTAGGCAGAAGGTTACCAGTGTAGTTAAGGTCAGGGTTAGGCAGAAGGTTACCAGTGTAGTTAAGGTCAGGGTTAGGCAGAAGGTTACCAGTGTAGTTAAGGTCAGGGTTAGGCAGAAGGTTACCAGTGTGGTTAAGGTCAGGGTTAGGCAGAAGGTTACCAGTGTAGTTAAGGTCAGGGTTAGGCAGAAGGTTACCAGTGTAGTTAAAGTCAGGGTTAGGCAGAAGGTTACCAGTGTAGTTAAGGTCAGGGTTAGGCAGAAGGTTACCAGTGTGGTCAGGGTTAGGCAGAAGGTTACCAGTGTAGTTAAGGTCAGGGTTAGGCAGAAGGTTACCAGTGTGGTCAGGGTTAGGCAGAAGGTTACCAGTGTGGTTAAGGTCAGGGTCAGGCAGAAGGTTACCAGTGTAGTTAAGGTTAGGGTCAGGCAGAAGGTTACCAGTGTGGTCAGGGTTAGGCAGAAGGTTACCAGTGTGGTCAGGGTTAGGCAGAAGGTTACCAGTGTGGTCAGGGTTAGGCAGAAGGTTACCAGTGTGGTTAAGGTCAGGGTCAGGCAGAAGGTTACCAGTGTAGTTAAGGTCAGGGTCAGGCAGAAGGTTACCAGTGTGGTTAAGGTCAGGGTTAGGCAGAAGGTTACCAGTGTGGTTAAGGTCAGGGTCAGGCAGAAGGTTACCAGTGTAGTTAAGGTTAGGCAGAAGGTTACCAGTGTGGTCAGGGCTAGGCAGAAGGTTACCAGTGTGGTTAAGGTCAGGGTTAGGCAGAAGGTTACCAGTGTGGTCAGGGTTAGGCAGAAGGTTACCAGTGTGGTTAAGGTCAGGGTTAGGCAGAAGGTTACCAGTGTGGTTAAGGTTAGGCAGAAGGTTACCAGTGTGGTCAGGGTTAGGCAGAAGGTTACCAGTGTGGTTAAGGTCAGGGTTAGGCAGAAGGTTACCAGTGTGGTTAAGGTTAGGCAGAAGGTTACCAGTGTGGTTAAGGTTAGGCAGAAGGTTACCAGTGTGGTTAAGGTTAGGCAGAAGGTTACCAGTGTAGTTAAGGTTAGGCAGAAGGTTACCAGTGTGGTCAGGGTTAGGCAGAAGGTTACCAGTGTGGTTAAGGTCAGGGTTAGGCAGAAGGTTACCAGTGTGGTCAGGGTTAGGCAGAAGGTTACCAGTGTGGTCAGGGTTAGGCAGAAGGTTACCAGTGTGGTCAGGGTTAGGCAGAAGGTTACCAGTGTGGTTAAGGTCAGGGTTAGGCAGAAGGTTACCAGTGTGGTCAGGGTTAGGCAGAAGGTTACCAGTGTGGTCAGGGTTAGGCAGAAGGTTACCAGTGTGGTCAGGGTTAGGCAGAAGGTTACCAGTGTGGTTAAGGTCAGGGTTAGGCAGAAGGTTACCAGTGTGGTCAGGGTTAGGCAGAAGGTTACCAGTGTGGTTAAGGTCAGGGTCAGGCAGAAGGTTACCAGTGTGGTCAGGGTTAGGCAGAAGGTTACCAGTGTGGTTAAGGTCAGGGTCAGGCAGAAGGTTACCAGTGTGGTCAGGGTTAGGCAGAAGGTTACCAGTGTGGTTAAGGTCAGGGTTAGGCAGAAGGTTACCAGTGTGGTCAGGGTTAGGCAGAAGGTTACCAGTGTGGTTAAGGTCAGGGTTAGGCAGAAGGTTACCAGTGTGGTCAGGGTTAGGCAGAAGGTTACCAGTGTGGTTAAGGTCAGGGTTAGGCAGAAGGTTACCAGTGTGGTTAAGGTCAGGGTTAGGCAGAAGGTTACCAGTGTGGTTAAGGTTAGGCAGAAGGTTACCAGTGTGGTTAAGGTTAGGCAGAAGGTTACCAGTGTGGTCAAGGTTAGGCAGAAGGTTACCAGTGTGGTCAGGGTTAGGCAGAAGGTTACCAGTGTGGTCAGGGTTAGGCAGAAGGTTACCAGTGTGGTCAGGGTTAGGCAGAAGGTTACCAGTGTGGTCAGGGTTAGGCAGAAGGTTACCAGTGTGGTCAGGGTTAGGCAGAAGGTTACCAGTGTGGTCAGGGTTAGGCAGAAGGTTACCAGTGTGGTCAGGGTTAGGCAGAAGGTTACCAGTGTGGTCAGGGTTAGGCAGAAGGTTACCAGTGTGGTCAGGGTTAGGCAGAAGGTTACCAGTGTGGTCAGGGTTAGGCAGAAGGTTACCAGTGTGGTCAGGGTTAGGCAGAAGGTTACCAGTGTGGTTAGGGTTAGGCAGAAGGTTACCAGTGTGGTTAAAGTCAGGGTTAGGCAAGAGGTTACCAGTGTGGTCAGGGTTAGGCAAGAGGTTACCAGTGTGGTCAGGGTTAGGCAGAAGGTTACCAGTGTAGTTAAGGTCAGGGTTAGGCAGAAGGTTACCAGTGTGGTCAGGGTTAGGCAAGAGGTTACCAGTGTGGTTAAGGTCAGGGTTAGGCAGAAGGTTACCAGTGTGGTCAGGGTTAGGCAGAAGGTTACCAGTGTGGTTAAGGTCAGGGTTAGGCAAGAGGTTACCAGTGTGGTCAGGGTTAGGCAGAAGGTTACCAGTGTGGTCAGGGTTAGGCAAGAGGTTACCAGTGTGGTTAAGGTTAGGCAGAAGGTTACCAGTGTGGTCAGGGTTAGGCAGAAGGTTACCAGTGTAGTCAGGGTTAGGCAGAAGGTTACCAGTGTGGTTAAGGTCAGGGTTAGGCAGAAGGTTACCAGTGTGGTCAGGGTTAGGCAGAAGGTTACCAGTGTGGTCAGGGTTAGGCAGAAGGTTACCAGTGTGGTCAGGGTTAGGCAGAAGGTTACCTGTGTGGTCAGGGTTAGGCAGAAGGTTACCAGTGTGGTCAGGGTTAGGCAGAAGGTTACCAGTGTGGTCAGGGTTAGGCAGAAGGTTACCAGTGTGGTCAGGGTTAGGCAAGAGGTTACCAGTGTGGTCAGGGTTAGGCAGAAGGTTACCAGTGTGGTTAAGGTCAGGGTTAGGCAGAAGGTTACCAGTGTGGTCAGGGTTAGGCAAGAGGTTACCAGTGTGGTCAGGGTTAGGCAGAAGGTTACCAGTGTGGTTAAGGTCAGGGTTAGGCAGAAGGTTACAAGTGTGGTCAGGGTTAGGCAGAAGGTTACCAGTGTGGTCAGGGTTAGGCAGAAGGTTACCAGTGTGGTCAGGGTTAGGCAGAAGGTTACCAGTGTGGTCAGGGTTAGGCAGAAGGTTACCAGTGTGGTCAGGGTTAGGCAGAAGGTTACCAGTGTGGTCAGGGTTAGGCAGAAGGTTACCAGTGTGGTCAGGGTTAGGCAGAAGGTTACCAGTGTGGTCAGGGTTAGGCAGAAGGTTACCAGTGTGGTCAGGGTTAGGCAGAAGGTTACCAGTGTGGTCAGGGTTAGGCAGAAGGTTACCAGTGTGGTCAGGGTTAGGCAGAAGGTTACCAGTGTGGTCAGGGTTAGGCAGAAGGTTACCAGTGTGGTCAGGGTTAGGCAGAAGGTTACCAGTGTGGTCAGGGTTAGGCAGAAGGTTACCAGTGTGGTCAGGGTTAGGCAGAAGGTTACCAGTGTGGTCAGGGTTAGGCAGAAGGTTACCAGTGTGGTCAGGGTTAGGCAGAAGGTTACCAGTGTGGTCAGGGTTAGGCAGAAGGTTACCAGTGTGGTCAGGGTTAGGCAGAAGGTTACCAGTGTGGTCAGGGTTAGGCAGAAGGTTACCAGTGTGGTCAGGGTTAGGCAAGAGGTTACCAGTGTGGTTAAAGTCAGGGTTAGGCAGAAGGTTACCAGTGTGGTCAGGGTTAGGCAGAAGGTTACCAGTGTGGTCAGGGTTAGGCAGAAGGTTACCAGTGTGGTCAGGGTTAGGCAGAAGGTTACCAGTGTGGTCAGGGTTAGGCAGAAGGTTACCAGTGTGGTTAAAGTCAGGGTTAGGCAGAAGGTTACCAGTGTGGTCAGGGTTAGGCAGAAGGTTACCAGTGTGGTTAAGGTCAGGGTTAGGCAGAAGGTTACCAGTGTGGTCAGGGTTAGGCAGAAGGTTACCAGTGTGGTCAGGGTTAGGCAGAAGGTTACCAGTGTGGTCAGGGTTAGGCAGAAGGTTACCAGTGTGGTCAGGGTTAGGCAGAAGGTTACCAGTGTGGTTAAGGTCAGGGTTAGGCAGAAGGTTACCAGTGTGGTCAGGGTTAGGCAGAAGGTTACCAGTGTGGTCAGGGTTAGGCAGAAGGTTACCAGTGTGGCTAAGGTCAGGGTTAGGCAGAAGGTTACCAGTGTGGTCAGGGTTAGGCAAGGAGGTTACCAGTGTGGTCAGGGTTAGGCAGAAGGTTACCAGTGTGGTTAAGGTCAGGGTTAGGCAGAAGGTTACCAGTGTGGTCAGGGTTAGGCAAGAAGGTTACCAGTGTGGTCAGGGTTAGGCAGAAGGTTACCAGTGTGGTTAAGGTCAGGGTTAGGCAGAAGGTTACCAGTGTGGTCAGGGTTAGGCAGAAGGTTACCAGTGTGGTCAGGGTTAGGCAGAAGGTTACCAGTGTGGTCAGGGTTAGGCAGAAGGTTACCAGTGTGTGGTCAGGGTTAGGCAAGAGGTTACCAATGTGGTTAAAGTCAGGGTTAGGCAGAAGGTTACCAGTGTGGTCAGGGTTAGGCAGAAGGTTACCAGTGTGGTCAGGGTTAGGCAGAAGGTTACCAGTGTGGTCAGGGTTAGGCAAGAGGTTACCAGTGTGGTTAAAGTCAGGGTTAGGCAGAAGGTTACCAGTGTGGTCAGGGTTAGGCAGAAGGTTACCAGTGTGGTCAGGGTTAGGCAGAAGGTTACCAGTGTGGTCAGGGTTAGGCAGAAGGTTACCAGTGTGGTCAGGGTTAGGCAGAAGGTTACCAGTGTGGTCGGGGTTGGTCAGGGTTAGTGTGGGCAGAAGGTTACCAGTGTGGTCAGGGTTAGGCAGAAGGTTACCAGTGTGGTCAGGGTTAGGCAGAAGGTTACCAGTGTGGTCAGGGTTAGGCAGAAAGGTTACCAGTGTGGTCAGGGTTAGGCAGAAGGTTACCAGTGTGGTCAGGGTTAGGCAGAAGGTTACCAGTGTGGTCAGGGTTAGGCAGAAGGTTACCAGTGGTTAAAGTCAGGGTTAGGCAGAAGGTTACCAGTGTGGTCAGGGTTAGGCAGAAGGTTACCAGTGTGGTCAGGGTTAGGCAGAAGGTTACCAGTGTGGTCAGGGTTAGGCAGAAGGTTACCAGTGTGGTCAGGGTTAGGCAGAAGGTTACCAGTGTGGTTAAAGTCAGGGTTAGGCAGAAGGTTACCAGTGTGGTGGTCAGGGTTAGGCAGAAGGTTACCAGTGTGGTTAAGGTCAGGGTTAGGCAGAAGGTTACCAGTGTGGTCAGGGTTAGGCAGAAGGTTACCAGTGTGGTTAAAGGTCAGGGTTAGGCAGAAGGTTACCAGTGTGGTCAGGGTTAGGCAAGAGGTTACCAGTGTGGTGTGGTGGTCAGGGTTAGGCAGAAGGTTACCAGTGTGGTCAGGGTTAGGCAGAAGGTTACCAGTGTGGTCAGGGTTAGGCAGAAGGTTACCAGTGTGGTCAGGGTTAGGCAGAAGGTTACCAGTGTGGTCAGGGTTAGGTTACCAGTGTGGGTCAGGGTTAGGCAGAAGGTTACCAGTGTGGTCAGGGTTAGGCAGAAGGTTACCAGTGTGGTCAGGGTTAGGCAGAAGGTTACCAGTGTGGTCAGGGTTAGGCAGAAGGTTACCAGTGTGGTCAGGGTTAGGCAGAAGGTTACCAGTGTGTTAAGGTCAGGGTTAGGCAGAAGGTTACCAGTGTGGTCAGGGTTAGGTCAGGGTTACCAGTGTGGTTAAAGTCAGGGGTTAGGCAGAAGGTTACCAGTGTGGTCAGGGTTAGGCAGAAGGTTACCAGTGTGGTCAGGGTTAGGCAGAAGGTTACCAGTGTGGTTAGGTCAGGGTTAGGCAGAAGGTTACCAGTGTGTGGTCAGGGTTAGGCAGAGGTTACCAGTGTGGTCAGGGTTAGGCAGAAGGTTACCAGTGTGGTCAGGGGTTAGGCAGAAGGTTACCAGTGTGGTCAGGGTTAGGCAGAAGGTTACCAGTGTGGTCAGGGTTAGGCAGAAGGTTACCAGTGTGGTTAAGTCAGGGTTAGGCAGAAGGTTACCAGTGTGGTCAGGGTTAGGCAGAAGGTTACCAGTGTGGTCAGGGTTAGGCAGAAGGTTACCAGTGTGGTCAGGGTTAGGCAGAAGGTTACCAGTGTGGTCAGGGTTAGGCAGAAGGTTACCAGTGTGTGGTCAGGGTTAGGCAGAAGGTTACCAGTGTGGTCAGGGTTAGGCAGAAGGTTACCAGTGTGTTGGTCAGGGTTAGGCAGAAGGTTACCAGTGTGGTCAGGGTTAGGCAGAAGGTTACCAGTGTGGTCAGGGTTAGGCAGAAGGTTACCAGTGTGGTCAGGGTTAGGCAGAAGGTTACCAGTGTGGTCAGGGTTAGGCAGAAGGTTACCAGTGTGGTTAAAGTCAGGGTTAGGCAGAAGGTTACCAGTGGTCAGGGTTAGGCAGAAGGTTACCAGGTCAGGGTTAGGCAGAAGGTTACCAGTGTGGTCAGGGTTAGGCAAGAAGGTTACCAGTGTGGTCAGGGTTAGGCAGGTTACCAAGGGTTACCAGTTAAGGTCAGGGTTAGGCAGAAGGTTACCAGTGTGGTCAGGGTTAGGCAGAAGGTTACCAGTGTGGTCAGGGTTAGGCAGAAGGTTACCAGTGTGGTCAGGGTTAGGCAGAAGGTTACCAGTGTGGTCAGGGTTAGGCAAGAGGTTACCAGTGTGGTTAAAGTCAGGGTTAGGCAGAAGGTTACCAGTGTGGTCAGGGTTAGGCAGAAGGTTACCAGTGTGGTCAGGGTTAGGCAGAAGGTTACCAGTGGTCAGGGTTAGGCAGAAGGTTACCAGTGTGGTCAGGGTTAGGCAGAAGGTTACCAGTGTGGTCAGGGTTAGGCAGAAGGTTACCAGTGTGGTCAGGGTTAGGCAGAAGGTTACCAGTGTGGTTAAAGTCAGGGTTAGGCAGAAGGTTACCAGTGTGGTCAGGGTTAGGCAGAAGGTTACCAGTGTGGTCAGGGTTAGGCAGAAGGTTACCAGTGTGGTCAGGGTTAGGCAGAAGGTTACCAGTGTGGTCAGGGTTAGGCAGAAGGTTACCAGTGTGGTCAGGGTTAGGCAGAAGGTTACCAGTGTGGTCAGGGTTAGGCAGAAGGTTACCAGTGTGTCAGGGTTAGGCAGAAGGTTACCAGTGTGGTCAGGGTTAGGAAGGTTACCAGTGTGGTTAAAGTCAGGGTTAGGCAGAAGGTTACCAGTGTGGTCAGGGTTAGGCAGAAGGTTACCAGTGTGGTCAGGGTTAGGCAGAAGGTTACCAGTGTGGTTAAGGTCAGGGTTAGGCAGAAGGTTACCAGTGTGGTTAAAGTCAGGGTTAGGCAGAAGGTTACCAGTGTGGTCAGGGTTAGGCAGAAGGTTACCAGTGTGGTCAGGGTTAGGCAGAAGGTTACCAGTGTAGTTAAGGTCAGGGTTAGGCAGAAGGTTACCAGTGTAGTTAAGGTCAGGGTTAGGCAGAAGGTTACCAGTGTGGTTAAAGTCAGGGTTTAGCAGAAGGTTACCAGTGTGGTTAAGGTCAGGGTTAGGCAGAAGGTTACCAGTGTAGTTAAGGTCAGGGTTAGGCAGAAGGTTACCAGTGTAGTTAAGGTCAGGGTTAGGCAGAAGGTTACCAGTGTGGTTAAGGTCAGGGTTAGGCAGAAGGTTACCAGTGTGGTTAAAGTCAGGGTTAGGCAGAAGGTTACCAGTGTGGTTAAAGTCAGGGTTAGGCAGAAGGTTACCAGTGTGGTCAGGGTTAGGCAGAAGGTTACCAGTGTGGTCAGGGTTAGGCAGAGAAGGTTACCAGTGTGGTTAAGGTCAGGGTTAGGCAGAAGGTTACCAGTGTGGTCAGGGTTAGGCAGAAGGTTACCAGTGTGGTTAAGGTCAGGGTTAGGCAGAAGGTTACCAGTGTGGTCAGGGTTAGGCAGAGAAGGTTACCAGTGTGGTTAAGGTCAGGGTTAGGCAGAAGGTTACCAGTGTGGTCAGGGTTAGGCAGAAGGTTACCAGTGTGGTCAGGGTTAGGCAGAAGGTTACCAGTGTGGTTAAGGTCAGGGTTAGGCAGAAGGTTACCAGTGTGGTCAGGGTTAGGCAAGAGGTTACCAGTGTGGTCAGGGTTAGGCAGAAGGTTACCAGTGTGGTTAAGGTCAGGGTTAGGCAGAAGGTTACCAGTGTGGTCAGGGTTAGGCAAGAGGTTACCAGTGTGGTCAGGGTTAGGCAGAAGGTTACCAGTGTGGTCAGGGTTAGGCAGAAGGTTACCAGTGTGGTCAGGGTTAGGCAGAAGGTTACCAGTGTGGTCAGGGTTAGGCAGAAGGTTACCAGTGTGGTCAGGGTTAGGCAGAAGGTTACCAGTGTGGTCAGGGTTAGGCAAGAGGTTACCAGTGTGGTTAAAGTCAGGGTTAGGCAGAAGGTTACCAGTGTGGTCAGGGTTAGGCAGAAGGTTACCAGTGTGGTCAGGGTTAGGCAGAAGGTTACCAGTGTGGTCAGGGTTAGGCAGAAGGTTACCAGTGTGGTCAGGGTTAGGCAGAAGGTTACCAGTGTGGTCAGGGTTAGGCAGAGGTTACCAGTGTGGTCAGGGTTAGGCAGAAGGTTACCAGTGTGGTCAGGGTTAGGCAGAAGGTTACCAGTGTGGTCAGGGTTAGGCAGAAGGTTACCAGTGTGGTCAGGGTTAGGCAAGAGGTTACCAGTGTGGTTAAAGTCAGGGTTAGGCAGAAGGTTACCAGTGTGGTCAGGGTTAGGCAGAAGGTTACCAGTGTGGTCAGGGTTAGGCAGAAGGTTACCAGTGTGGTTAAGGTCAGGGTTAGGCAGAAGGTTACCAGTGTGGTTAAAGTCAGGGTTAGGCAGAAGGTTACCAGTGTGGTCAGGGTTAGGCAGAAGGTTACCAGTGTGGTCAGGGTTAGGCAGAAGGTTACCAGTGTAGTTAAGGTCAGGGTTAGGCAGAAGGTTACCAGTGTAGTTAAGGTCAGGGTTAGGCAGAAGGTTACCAGTGTGGTTAAAGTCAGGGGTTTAGCAGAAGGTTACCAGTGTGGTTAAGGTCAGGGTTAGGCAGAAGGTTACCAGTGTAGTTAAGGTCAGGGTTAGGCAGAAGGTTACCAGTGTAGTTAAGGTCAGGGTTAGGCAGAAGGTTACCAGTGTGGTTAAGGTCAGGGTTAGGCAGAAGGTTACCAGTGTGGTTAAAGTCAGGGTTAGGCAGAAGGTTACCAGTGTGGTTAAAGTCAGGGTTAGGCAGAAGGTTACCAGTGTGGTCAGGGTTAGGCAGAAGGTTACCAGTGTGGTCAGGGTTAGGCAGAAGGTTACCAGTGTGGTTAAGGTCAGGGTTAGGCAGAAGGTTACCAGTGTGGTCAGGGTTAGGCAGAAGGTTACCAGTGTGGTTAAGGTCAGGGTTAGGCAGAAGGTTACCAGTGTGGTCAGGGTTAGGCAGAAGGTTACCAGTGTGGTTAAGGTCAGGGTTAGGCAGAAGGTTACCAGTGTGGTCAGGGTTAGGCAGAAGGTTACCAGTGTGGTCAGGGTTAGGCAGAAGGTTACCAGTGTGGTTAAGGTCAGGCAGAAGGTTACCAGTGTGGTCAGGGTTAGGCAAGAGGTTACCAGTGTGGTCAGGGTTAGGCAGAAGGTTACCAGTGTGGTTAAGGTCAGGGTTAGGCAGAAGGTTACCAGTGTGGTCAGGGTTAGGCAAGAGGTTACCAGTGTGGTCAGGGTTAGGCAGAAGGTTACCAGTGTGGTTAAGGTCAGGGTTAGGCAGAAGGTTACCAGTGTGGTCAGGGTTAGGCAGAAGGTTACCAGTGTGGTCAGGGTTAGGCAGAAGGTTACCAGTGTGGTCAGGGTTAGGCAGAGGTTACCAGTGTGGTTAAAGTCAGGGTTAGGCAGAAGGTTACCAGTGTGGTCAGGGTTAGGCAGAAGGTTACCAGTGTGGTCAGGGTTAGGCAGAAGGTTACCAGTGTGGTCAGGGTTAGGCAGAAGGTTACCAGTGTGGTCAGGGTTAGGCAGAAGGTTACCAGTGTGGTCAGGGTTAGGCAAGAGGTTACCAGTGTGGTTAAAGTCAGGGTTAGGCAGAAGGTTACCAGTGTGGTCAGGGTTAGGCAGAAGGTTACCAGTGTGGTCAGGGTTAGGCAGAAGGTTACCAGTGTGGTCAGGGTTAGGCAGAAGGTTACCAGTGTGGTCAGGGTTAGGCAGAAGGTTACCAGTGTGGTCAGGGTTAGGCAGAAGGTTACCAGTGTGGTCAGGGTTAGGCAGAAGGTTACCAGTGTGGTCAGGGTTAGGCAGAAGGTTACCAGTGTGGTCAGGGTTAGGCAGAAGGTTACCAGTGTGGTCAGGGTTAGGCAGAAGGTTACCAGTGTGGTCAGGGGGTTAGGCAGAAGGTTACCAGTGTGGTCAGGGTTAGGCAGAAGGTTACCAGTGTGGTCAGGGTTAGGCAGAAGGTTACCAGTGTGGTCAGGGTTAGGCAAGAGGTTACCAGTGTGGTTAAAGTCAGGGTTAGGCAGAAGGTTACCAGTGTGGTCAGGGTTAGGCAGGGTTACCAGTGTGGTCAGGGTTAGGCAGAAGGTTACCAGTGTGGTCAGGGTTAGGCAGAAGGTTACCAGTGTGGTTAAGGTCAGGGTTAGGCAGAAGGTTACCAGTGTGGTTAAAGTCAGGGTTAGGCAGAAGGTTACCAGTGTGGTCAGGGTTAGGCAGAAGGTTACCAGTGTGGTCAGGGTTAGGCAGAAGGTTACCAGTGTAGTTAAGGTCAGGGTTAGGCAGAAGGTTACCAGTGTAGTTAAGGTCAGGGTTAGGCAGAAGGTTACCAGTGTGGTTAAAGTCAGGGTTTAGCAGAAGGTTACCAGTGTGGTTAAGGTCAGGGTTAGGCAGAAGGTTACCAGTGTAGTTAAGGTCAGGGTTAGGCAGAAGGTTACCAGTGTAGTTAAGGTCAGGGTTAGGCAGAAGGTTACCAGTGTAGTTAAGGTCAGGGTTAGGCAGAAGGTTACCAGTGTGGTTAAGGTCAGGGTTAGGCAGAAGGTTACCAGTGTGGTTAAAGTCAGGGTTAGGGCAGAAGGTTACCAGTGTGGTTAAAGTCAGGGTTAGGCAGAAGGTTACCAGTGTAGTTAAGGTCAGGGTTAGGCAGAAGGTTACCAGTGTAGTTAAGGTCAGGGTTAGGCAGAAGGTTACCAGTGTAGTTAAGGTCAGGGTTAGGCAGAAGGTTACCAGTGTGGTTAAGGTCAGGGTTAGGCAGAAGGTTACCAGTGTGGTTAAAGTCAGGGTTAGGCAGAAGGTTACCAGTGTGGTTAAAGTCAGGGTTAGGCAGAAGGTTACCAGTGTGGTTAAAGTCAGGGTTTAGCAGAAGGTTACCAGTGTGGTTAAAGTCAGGGTTTAGCAGAAGGTTACCAGTGTAGTTAAGGTCAGGGTTAGGCAGAAGGTTACCAGTGTGGTTAAGGTCAGGGTTAGGCAGAAGGTTACCAGTGTGGTTAAAGTCAGGGTTAGGCAGAAGGTTACCAGTGTGGTCAGGGTTAGGCAAGAGGTTACCAGTGTAGTTAAAGTCAGGGTTAGGCAGAAGGTTACCAGTGTGGTTAAAGTCAGGGTTAGGCAGAAGGTTACCAGTGTGGTCAGGGTTAGGCAAGAGGTTACCAGTGTAGTTAAGGTCAGGGTTAGGCAGAAGGTTAAAGTGGTTAAAGTCAAGATAACATCTGATTTTAAGAAGATAAATTGTAGAAATAGGCGGGGTTTAAGATTTTGTGGCTATGGTAACTAGTGACGACCGGCTCCACACAGGGATGCTGGTCCATGTTGACTCTACAAGGTGTCTAAAGCGTTCCACAGGGATGCTGGTCCATGTTGACTCTACAAGGTGTCTAAAGCGTTCCACAGGGATGCTGGCCCATGTTAACTCTACAAGGTGTCTAAAGCGTTCCACAGGGATGCTGGCCCCATGTTGACTCTACAAGGTGTCTAAAGCGTTCCACAGGGATGCTGGTCCATGTTGACTCTACAAGGTGTCTAAAGCGTTCCACAGGGATGTTGGTCCATGTTGACTCTACAAGGTGTCTAAAGCGTTCCACAGGGATGCTGGCCCATGTTGACTCTACAAGGTGTCTAAAGCGTTCCACAGGGATGCTGGCCCATGTTGACTCTACAAGGTATCTAAAGCGTTCCACAGGGATGCTGGCCCATGTTGACTCTACAAGGTGTCTAAAGCGTTCCACAGGGATGCTGGCCCATGTTGACTCTACAAGGTGTCTAAAGCGTTCCACAGGGATGCTGGCCCATGTTGACTCTACAAGGTGTCTAAAGCGTTCCACAGGGATGCTGGCCCATGTTGACTCTACAAGGTGTCTAAAGCGTTCCCCAGGGATGCTGGTCCATGTTGACTCTACAAGGTGTCTAAAGCGTTCCCCAGGGATGCTGGTCCATGTTGACTCTACAAGGTGTCTAAAGCGTTCCACAGGGATGCTGGTCCATGTTGACTCTACAAGGTGTCTAAAGCGTTCCACAGGGATGCTGGCCCATGTTGACTCTACAAGGTGTCTAAAGCGTTCCACAGGGATGCTGGCCCATGTTGACTCTACAAGGTGTCTAAAGCGTTCCACAGGGATGCTGGTCCATGTTGACTCTACAAGGTGTCTAAAGCGTTCCACAGGGATGCTGGCCCATGTTGACTCTACAAGGTGTCTAAAGCGTTCCACAGGGATGCTGGTCCATGTTGACTCTACAAGGTGTCTAAAGCGTTCCACAGGGATGCTGGCCCATGTTGACTCTACAAGGTGTCTAAAGCGTTCCACAGGGATGCTGGTCCATGTTGACTCTACAAGGTGTCTAAAGCGTTCCACAGGGATGCTGGCCCATGTTGACTCTACAAGGTGTCTAAAGCGTTCCACAGGGATGCTGGCCCATGTTGACTCTACAAGGTGTCTAAAGCGTTCCACAGGGATGCTGGCCCATGTTGACTCTACAAGGTGTCGAAAGCGTTCCACAGGGATGCTGGTCCATGTTGACTCTACAAGGTGTCTAAAGCGTTCCACAGGGATGCTGGCCCATGTTGACTCTACAAGGTGTCGAAAGCGTTCCACAGGGATGCTGGTCCATGTTGTCTCCAATGATTCCCCACTGTTGTCAAGTTGTCTGGATGTCCTTTGGGTGGCGGACCATTCTTGATACACACAGGAAACTGTTGAGTGTGAAAACCCCAGCAGCATTGCAGTTCGTGACACAAACCGGTGCGCCCTGGTACCTTCTATACCAAACCCCGTTTTGGTCCAGTCAGTTGAGGAGGTGTTCTACCTCCCTGTACTATGTAGGAGTAAAGAGGAAGGGTTGGTCCAGTCAGTTGAGGAGGTGTTCTACCTCCCTGTACTATGTAGGAGTAAAGAGGAAGGGTTGGTCCAGTCAGTTGAGGAGGTGTTCTACCTCCCTGTACTATGTAGGAGTAAAGAGGAAGGGTTGGTCCAGTCAGTTGAGGAGGTGTTCTACCTCCCTGTACTATGTAGGAGTAAAGAGGAAGGGTTGGTCCAGTCAGTTGAGGAGGTGCTCTACCTCCCTGTACTATGTAGGAGTAAAGAGGAAGGGTTGGTCCAGTCAGTTGAGGAGGTGTTCTACCTCCCTGTACTATGTAGGAGTAAAGAGGAAGGGTTGGTCCAGTCAGTTGAGGAGGTGTTCTACCTCCCTGTACTATGTAGGAGTAAAGAGGAAGGGTTGGTCCAGTCAGTTGAGGAGGTGTTCTACCTCCCTGTACTATGTAGGAGTAAAGAGGAAGGGTTGGTCCAGTCAGTTGAGGAGGTGTTCTACCTCCCTGTACTATGTAGGAGTAAAGAGGAAGGGTTGGTCCAGTCAGTTGAGGAGGTGTTCTACCTCCTGTACTATGTAGGAGTAAAGAGGAAGGGTTGGTCCAGTCAGTTGAGGAGGTGTTCTACCTCCCTGTACTATGTAGGAGTAAAGAGGAAGGGTTGGTCCAGTCAGTTGAGGAGGTGTTGTACCTCCCTGTACTATGTAGGAGTAAAGAGGAAGGGTTGGTCCAGTCAGTTGAGGAGGTGTTCTACCTCCCTGTACTATGTAGGAGTAAAGAGGAAGGGTTGGTCCAGTCAGTTGAGGAGGTGTTCTACCTCCCTGTACTATGTAGGAGTAAAGAGGAAGGGTTGGTCCAGTCAGTTGAGGAGGTGTTCTACCTCCCTGTACTATGTAGGAGTAAGAGGAAGGGTTGGTCCAGTCAGTTGAGGAGGTGTTGTACCTCCCTGTACTATGTAGGAGTAAAGAGGAAGGGTTGGTCCCACGTTACCAGGGAGTGGTCCATTTCAATTCCAATTGTTCTGTTTTCAGAAAGCTAACCGTCCTGTTAAACACACACACACACACACACACACACACACACACACAACTACCATCCTGTTAAACACACACACACAGTCAACTACCGTCCTGTTAAACACACACACACACACTACAGTCAACTACCGTCCTGTTAAACACACACACACTACAGTCAACTCCAGTCCTGTTACACACACACACACACACACACACACACACACACACACCTTTGAGTTATATGATCTATTGTTAGATACTTCAGGCTGATTTGGACATGAATTGTGAAAATGCTAATATAAGATACCAATGACATGCATTGGATTTGTGCCACAAATAATAATAAAAAAGTTAACAATTGAAACAGTGGACAATACAACCAATGCATGGATTGCTGTCATACCTTGTCCATTGACTGCTGACAGGGTAATGAAACCAATGTAATTTGTGTGAAGTATCCTATTAACACCCGGAACAGCACCATCTAGTGGTCAGAACCTGTTAATATCAGGATGTAGGCGAGGACGTAAACCTAAACAACTCCAATGACTCATTTCTCTGAACAGGACAACAAAAACAACCAGATTCACTGAGAAAAAATAACATAGGACGAAGAAACAATACTCCAAGCCGCAGCTCCATACTACTTCTCAGACACAGAACTGATACTATAGTTGTTGCGGTGGTATTGGCATGAACGGGGTGTGGGGCATAGCCGTTAGCCAGACAACAGCAGACCAGGCATGGTTCCAATGTCTGATTAATGACAGACCCGAGTGCTGACAGGTCTTTCTCAGGGAGGTGTGCGGGTGTTCGCTACAGAGTGTTAGAGCAGAGGCGCTGCTGACTGCTACTCTGTGTGTGGGTGTTGTGTGTGTGTGTGTGTGTTGGATGTGTCTGGTCCGTGTCTCTGTGTGTGTGTGTGTGTGTGTGTGTGTGTGTGTGTGTGTGTTGGATGTGTCTGGTCCGTGTGTGTGTGTGTGTGTTTGTGTGTGTGAGTCACCTTGACTGCGAAGCTACACTTTCCCCTGCGGACCGCCCCCTCGTCCGTCTGCCACTGGTGCGGTCGGCTACTCTGTGTGTGTGTGTGTGTGTGTGTTTGAGAGTGTGTGTGTCACCTTGACTGCGAAGCTACAATTCCCCCTGCGGACCGACTCCTCGTCCGTCTGCCACTGGTGCGGTCGGCTACTCTGTGTGTGTGTGTGTGTGTGTGTGTGTGTGTGTGTGTGTGTGTGTGTGTGTTTGAGAGTGTGTGTGTCACCTTGACTGCGAAGCTACACTTCCCCCTGCGGACCGACTCCTCGTCCGTCTGCCACTGGTGCGGTCGGCTGGACTCGGGAACGTACACGTCTTTCTTTCGCCGGAAACTCTGCCGTAGCTTATTCATCCTGGACCTCCTGAGAAAGATGGATGGGGGGAAAAGGGGGAGCGAGAAGGGAGAGGGGGAAAAGGGGAGCGAGAAGGGGATGGGGGGAAAAGGGGAGCGAGAAGGGAGAGGGGGAAAAGGGCATGAGAAGGGAGAGGGGGAAAAGGGCATGAGAAGGGAGAGGGGGAAAAGGGAGAGCGAGAAGGGAGAGGGGGAAAAGGGCACGAGAAGGAGAGGGGGAAAAGGGGGAGCGAGAAGGGAGAGGGGGAAAAGGGGGACGAGAAGGGAGAGGGGGAAAAGGGGGAGCGAGAAGGGAATGGGGGGAAAAGGGGGAGCGAGAAGGGAATGGGGGAAAAGGGGGAGCGAGAAGGGGATGGGGGGGAAAGGGAGCGAGAAGGGAGAGGGGGAAAAGGGGGAGCGAGAAGGGAGAGGGGGAAAAGGGGAGCGAGAAGGGAGAGGGGGAAAAGGGGGAGCGAGAAGGGGATGGGGGGAAAAGGGGAGCGAGAAGGGAGAGGGGGAAAAGGGCATGAGAAGGGAGAGGGGGAAAAGGGCATGAGAAGGGAGAGGGGGAAAAGGGAGAGCGAGAAGGGAGAGGGGGAAAAGGGCACGAGAAGGGACAGGGGGAAAGGGAGAGGGGGGGAAAGAGGGGGAGCGAGAAGGGGGAAAGAGGGGGAGCGAGAAGGGAGAGGGGGAAAGAGGGAGCGAGAAGGGAGAGGGGGAAGAGGGGGAGCGAGAAGGGAGAGGGGGAGAGAAGGGAGAGGGGGAAAGAGGGGGAGCGAGAAGGGAGAGGGGGAAAAGAGGGGAGCGAGAGGGGGGAAAGAGGGGAAAGAGGGGGAGCGAGAAGGGAGAGGGGGAAGAGGGAGCGAGAAGGGAGAGGGGGAAAGAGGGGGAGCGAGAAGGGAGAGGGGGAAAGAGGGGGAGCGAGAAGGGAGAGGGGGAAAGAGGGGAGCGAGAAGGGAGAGGGGGAAAGAGGGGGAGCGAGAAGGGAGAGGGGGAGAAGAGGGGGAGCGAGAAGGGAGAGGGGGAAAAGGGCACGAGAAGGGAGAAAAGGGCACGAGAAGGGAGAAAAGGGCACAAGAAGAGACAAGAGCGAGAGAAGAGAGAGAGCGAGAGAGCAGTGTATGAGAGGACGCCACTAGATAAAAGACAGGAAGAATTACACCAACAGCTCTAACCAAACAACCCTGTGGGCGTGTTCTACGGTAGGGAAGGAAGTCAGTCAAGTTGCAGAGAACCAGTGTTTCCGCGGTAGTCATCATCGCCGTGGCGCCCTAAAACGTATGAAACACGAACAAATATTTACCCCTGGGAGGCTTTGAAGTCGCTGGAACAGGCCACGTTTCCCGTGCAAACGAAACCAGTAATGATTTAGCCATTTGGCTTGTGTTGTGTGTTCTATACAAGATACATACTCCTCTTTGTGGCACATTTAAGAGAAATAGAGAGGGATGCCAGAATTTAATATAGGCTGCGAAAAAATTGATTATATTTATTTAGTAGACTAGTGTTACCAGAGGAACCGCTTTACAATCTATATATGTTCTGTTATAATCTCTAGGACTGGCCACCCCTCATAGCCTGGTTCCTCTCTACCTGGTACAGCCAGAAGAGGACTGGCCACCCCTCATAGCCTGGTTCCTCTCTACCCGGTACAGCCAGAAGAGGGCTGGCCACCCCCTCATAGCCTGGTTCCTCTCTACCCAGTACAGCCAGAAGAGGACTGGCCACCCCTCATAGCCTGGTTCCTCTCTACCTGGTACAGCCAGAAGAGGACTGGCCACCCCTCATAGCCTGGTTCCTCTCTACCCGGTACAGCCAGAAGAGGGCTGGCCACCCCTCATAGCCTGGTTCCTCTCTACCCGGTACAGCCAGAAGAGGACTGGCCACCCCTCATAGCCTGGTTCCTCTCTACCTGGTACAGCCAGAAGAGGACTGCCCACCCCTCATAGCCTGGTTCCTCTCTACCCGGTACAGCCAGAAGAGGACTGGCCACCCCTCATAGCCTGGTTCCTCTCTAGGTTTATAATCTCCACCCAGTACAGCCAGAAGAGGACTGGCCACCCCTCATAGCCTGGTTCCTCTCTACCCGGCACAGCCAGAAGAGGACTGGCCACCCCTCATAGCCTGGTTCCTCTCTACCCGGCACAGCCAGAAGAGGACTGGCCACCACTCATAGCCTGGTTCCTCTCTACACAGCACAGCCAGAAGAGGACTGGCCACCCCTCATAGCCTGGTTCCTCTCTACCCGGCACAGCCAGAAGAGGACTGGCCACCCCTCATAGCCTGGTTCCTCTCTACCCGGTACAGCCAGAAGAGGACTGGCCACCCCTCATAGCCTGGTTCCTCTCTACCCGGCACAGCCAGAAGAGGACTGGCCACCCCTCATAGCCTGGTTCCTCTCTACCCGGCACAGCCAGAAGAGGACTGGCCACCACTCATAGCCTGGTTCCTCTCTACACAGCACAGCCAGAAGAGGACTGGCCACCACTCATAGCCTGGTTCCTCTCTACACAGCACAGCCAGAAGAGGACTGGCCACCCCCTCATAGCCTGGTTCCTCTCTACCCGGCACAGCCAGAAGAGGACTGGCCACCCCTCATAGCCTGGTTCCTCTCTACCCGGCACAGCCAGAAGAGGACTGGCCACCCCACATAGCCTGGTTCCTCTCTAGGTTTCTTCCTAGGTTTTGGCCTTTCTAGGGAGTTTTTCCTAACCACCGTGCTTCTACACCTGCATTGCTTGCTGTTTGGGGTTTTAGGCTGGGTTTCTGTACAGCACTTTGAGATATCAGCTGATGTACGAAGGGCTATATAAATAAATTTGATTTGATTTGGCTGAAATCGCGGCAAACGTGATCACTAACAGACCCTCTTAACATGGCTTCTGAAAGCAGATCATGTCAGGTTCTGCACTAGAGGGCAATGGCTATTTGTCATCAGCCTGGGTTTAAGTCGTGGCTCGTCTTGTGTTTAGGAAACTGTATGTTCAGGTTTTTTTTGCTGTTTTTGTTTGTTGTTGTATGTGAATAAATTAATGTATGTACAGAGCTTTTGGAAAGTTCAGACTTTTGCCACATTTTGCTACATTACAGCCTTTTAAACATTTGATTAAATCGTATCCTCATCAAATCTACACACAACACCCCATAATGACTAAGCAAAATATGTTTAGACATTTTAGCAAATTTGAAAAACATAATGGTCTGACATGCACTGCCAACTGTGGGACCTTATACAGACCGGTGTGTGCCTTTCCAAATCATGTCCAATCAATTTAATTTACCACAGGTGGACTCCAATCAAGTTGTAGAAACATCTCAAGGATGATCAATGGAGACAGGATGCACCCGAGCTCAATTTTGGCAGGTAGCCTAGTGGTTAGAGCATTGGGATCGCCCTGTCCTCTCTCCCGCTCGGTCCCTCGCTTCCCTCTCCCTCGCTACTTTCCGCCCGCTCCCCCGTGCTCCCTCTCCACACTTGTTTATTTAGGTCATATCATGTCTCAGCTCACTGCAGAGCTTAGGCAGGCGCCTGTCACTGCAGAAAAAGCCATGAAGAGGGGAGGAAAAGTAAACACAGCTTCTCTGCCACAACAAACCCATGACCTCTGAACCCTGGACATCTTGTAATGTTACCAGCTGTCTAATCCAACCACTAGGCCACGTTATTGACTAGTAACAGCTTGCATACTTTCCCTCTCACTCACTCGCTCCTCCTCCCGCTGACTCTCTCTGCAGCCTAGTACAGCACAGCCGAGTACAGCGCAGCACCGCCTGGTACAGTGGTGTATAGGGCAGCACCGCCTGGTACAGTGGTGTACGGCGCAGCACCGTCTGGTACAGTGGTGTACGGCGCAGCACAGCCTGGTACAGTGGTGTATAGGGCAGCACCGCCTGGTACAGTGGTGTACAGCACAGCCTGGTACAGTGGTGTACGGCGCAGCACCGCCTGGTACAGTGGTGTATAGGGCAGCACCGCCTGGTACAGTGGTGTATAGGGCAGCACCGCCTGGTACAGTGGTGTACGGCGCAGCACCGCCTGGTACAGTGGTGTATAGGGCAGCACCGCCTGGTACAGTGGTGTACAGGGCAGCCTGGTACAGTACACAAATCAAGCCCTGCAGGAGCTGTCACAGCCCCAGAGAGGAGGACTCTCCTCTTAATAAGCCCAGTACTGAGGGGCCTTTAAGACTGGGGCTCCCACCAGGACAGAGAAGGGGGGGGGTGGAGAGAGCGAGAGAGGGCACGACACACAGAGAGCGAGACAGAGTACTGGATCATGCTCTCACACCATACCATCCTTACTGACTGACAAACAGACACACACTTTCACTACTTAACTGATCAGAGGGAATGAAAGAGAAGAGGACTGAGAAAGAGGGAGGAAGGGAGAGAGGGAGCAGAGCAGAGTGTAGCTATAGCACTGCTGCAGATGTCCTGTACCCAGCCCGGTACTATTTCAATAATCTCCCAGGAATGTAAAACTGATTAAACCCTACAGAAGGATCCTAGGGAAGAGCGGGAAAGAGAGAGGAGGGAGAGGAAGAGAGAGAACATTTAACAACTCTGCAGAACTCCCTGGCTAGTTGCTAGCACCGTCTACAGTATTCTGTCCGTGTGTCTGACTCAGGACACTGCAGTCTTGCACTGCAACATAAAAACCAGCAAACCAACATATTACAGCGTATCTTAGAACCCATTTACACAAACACGGTATCAGCATCAAACCCACAAATCACGCCTACATAGTAACCCACGGCCCAGTGACGTCACAGAGAGAGAGACAGAACACTAAGTCAAGGTGCATCATGGTAACTCTGTAGTAGCTCTGGAGAGGAGACACACATGAAAGAATGAGAAACGTCGTTACCGCGGTAATCCAATTTTCCGGCATGCTCAGCGCTGGGCTGGTTATGTAAAGGAAGAGAGGTGTTACATAAACCTGGGCTAGCTTAACTACACACAGCAGGGTAGAGTGGGAACTACAATTACCAGGGGACACGAGGCAGAGTGAGACAAGGGTCAAGGTGGGAACTACAGTTACCAGGGGACACGGGGCAGAGTGAGACAAGGGTCAAGGTGGGAACTACAATTACCAGGGTACACGGGGCAGAGTGAGACAAGGGTCAAGGTGGGAACTACAATTATACCAGGGGACACGGGGCAGAGTGAGACAAGGGTCAAGGTGGGAACTACAATTACCAGGGGACACGGGGCAGAGTGAGACAAGGGTCAAGGTGGGAACTACAATTACCAGGGGACACGGGGCAGAGTGAGACAAGGGTCAAGGTGGGAACTACAATTACCAGGGGACACAGGTCAGGGTGACACAAGGGGTCAGAGGCTAGGGTGGAAACTACAGAGACCAGGGATAGAGTTCAAGGGGTTAAGGATCAGCAGGGCTGTATAGTGCTTCCATTTTGGTGAAATACAGTGCCTTTTGGAAAGTATTCAGACCCCTTGACTCTTTCCACATTTTGTTACTTTACAACTTTATTCTAAAAATGATTAAATTATTTCCCCCCCCTCATCAATCTACACACAATACTCCATAATGACAAAGCAAAAGCAATGTTATTTGTGTGCAAATTTTTATATATATATATATATTTTTTTTTTAAGTATTCAGACCCTTTACTCAGTACTTCGATGAAGCATCTTTTGGCAGCGATTACAGCATTGAGTCTTCTTGGGTATGCTACAAGCTTGGCACACCTGTATTTGGGGAGTTTCTCCCCAAGCTCTGCCAAGCTTGTAGCAGAGACAAGCTGAGGAAAAAAGGTACGAGCCGGCCGAAGATGAGAGTGAGGATGAACCGTCGCCTGTGCAGCCCAGAAGTAGGTGGTTGACCAACCTATATCTATGGAGTTGGAGGCGGCGCCAGAACACGAACACCATGGGGAACCACTGGAGGAGGAGCTGAGCCTCCCCTCCTCGATTTCAAGGGGACAGTCAAAATACCCGCTGGGAGCCAACTGTGGGGACAATTTGGGACTGCCCAGTTGGAGGATTCGAACTTGAAAGCCGCCGGAGCCCAAGTGATAGCGGTGGATGGACTTCCGGGGGTGAGTGACTAGCAGTACACCCCATAAATTGTTCTTAACTGACTTGCCTCGTCAAATAAAGATCAAATAAATATTTTAAAAATCATCAGGGTGCCCATTGAACGCATCGCCATGCACATAGTGGGACCCCTGGTAAAAACAGCACGAGGACACTAGTACATCCTGGTATTAGTAGATTATGCCACCCGGTATCCCGAGGCCATTCCCCTATGAGCGGCGGTATCCAAGCGAACAGGAGTTGTTCCACCTCTTTAGCCGGGTGGGCATCCCGAACGAGATTCTGACAGACCAAGGTACTGAGTTTATGTCCCACCTAATGAAAGATTTGTGTGCTCTCCTGCAGATCCGGACCCAGTCTTTCACCCACAGATCATCGGGATCTCGGTCACCTCCCTGACCAAGGCCCTTCTCTCTCTGTGCCTCGACACAATCATGTCTTTGAGCTCTACATACAATTCCTTCGACCTCATGGACTTGGTTTTTGCTCTGACATGCACTTGACAACTGTGGGACCTTATATAGACAGGGGTGTGCCTTTCCAAATCATGTCCAATCAATTGAATATACCACAGGTGGACTCCAATCAAGTTGTAAAAACATCTCAAGGATGATCAATGGAAACAGGATGAACCTGAGCTTAATTTCTAGTCTCATAGCAAAGGGTCTGAATACTTATGTAAATAAGGTATTTCTGTTTTTGGTTTGTCACTATGGGGTAGTGTGTGTAGATTGATGAGGAAATGTTTAAACTTAATAGATTTTAGAATAAAGCTGTAACATAAAATGTAAAAACAGTCAAGGGGTCTGAATAATTTCCGAATGCACTGTATGGCCTCTGCCACGCAGCCACCCCCCTCGGGGCCTCTGCCACGCAGCCACCCCCCTCGGGGCCTCTGCCACGCAGCCACCCCCCTCGGGGCCTCTGCCACGCAGCCACCCCCCTCGGGGCCTTTGCCACGCAGCCACCCCCCTCGGGGCCTCTGCCACGCAGCCACCCCCCTCGGGGCCTCTGCCACGCAGCCCCCCCTCGGGGCCTCTGCCACGCAGCCACCCCCTCGGGGCCTCTGCCACGCAGCCACCCCCTCGGGGCCTCTGCCACGCAGCCACCCCCCTCGGGGCCTCTGCCACGCAGCCACCCCCCCGGGGCCTCTGCCACGCAGCCACCCCCGGGGCCTCTGCCACGCAGCCACCCCCGGGGCCTCTGCCACGCAGCCACCCCCGGGGCCTCTGCCACGCAGCCACCCCCCTCGGGGCCTCTGCCACGCAGCCACCCCCGGGGCCTCTGCCACGCAGCCACCCCCTCGGGGCCTCTGCCACGCAGCCACCCCCTCGGGGCCTCTGCCACGCAGCCACCCCCCTCGGGGCCTCTGCCACGCAGCCACCCCCCCCCGGGGCCTCTGCCACGCAGCCACCCCCCTCGGGGCCTCTGCCACATCCTTCGAGAGCGAGAAAGATCCTGTGCTTTTGATCCAGTAGCATCGTTCTCTTAATTACAGTCACTAACTTCAAAGGGCTAAAATAAGGCAGAAACACTCTGGTGAGAAACTTTGAACTGAACTGGTGTAGACGGATACAGACAGACAACTCATCTCCACGACACTGCTGTTAGACCTGAGCACTCACCATTATGATAATATTTATTATTATTATTAATATCACCCCTTCAAAAACGTGGATTTGACAATTTCAACAACACCCAAGCAGATGCTAAGCTGCAAGACTCTTTTGCTAGCACAGACTGGAATACGTTTAGAGATTCATCCAATGGCATTGAGGAGTATACCACCTCAGTCATCGGCTTCGTCAATAAGTGCATCAACGACGTCGTCCCAACAGTGACCGTACGTACATATCCCAACAAGAAGCCATGGATTACAGGCAACATCCGCATTGAGCTAAAACTGCTGCTTTCAAGGAGCGGGACAGTAATCCAGACACTTCTAAGAACTCCCGCTAAGAAAGAAAGCCTCTCTGGTCTTGGCTATTGTGGAGAGGTTGGAGTCTGTTTGATTGAGTGTGTGGACAGGTGACTTTTATACAGGTAACGAGTTCAAACAGGTGCAGCTAATACAGGTAATGAGTGGGGAACAGGAGGGCTTCAGGTCTGTGAGAGCCGGAAATCTTACTGGTTGGTAGGTGATCAAATACTTATGTCATGCAATAAAATGCAAATTAATTACTTAAAAATCATACAATGTGATTTTCGGGATTTTTGTTTTCGATTCAGTCTCTCACAGTTGAAGTGTACCTATGATAAAAACAATTACAGACCTCCATATGCTTTATAAGTAAGAAAACCTGCAAAATCGGCAGTGTATCAAATACTTGTTCTCCCCACTGTATATATATACACACACACACACACATTCTGAAAGGCCCCAGAGTCTGCAACACCACCAAGCAAGGGGCACCACCAAGCAAGCAGCACTATGAAGACCAAGGAGCTCTCCAAACAGGTCAGGGACAAAGTTGTGGAGAAGAACAGATCAGGGTTGGGTTATGAAAAAAATATCCAAAAATGTTGAACATCCCACAGAGCACCATTAAATCCAGTATTTTAAAAAATGGAAACAATATGGCACCACAAAAAACCTGCCAAGAGAGGGCCACCAACCAAAACTCACGGACCAGGCAAGGAGGGCATTAATCAGAGAGGAAACAAAAGAGACCAAAGATAACCCTGAAGGAGCTGCAAAGCTCCACAGTGGAGATTGGAGTATCTGTCCATTGGACCACTTTAAGCCGTACACTCCACAGAGCGGCCAGAAGAAAATAAGCAAATATGTTTGGTGATCGTCAAAAGGCATGTGGGAGACTCCCCAAACATATGGAAGAAGGTACTCTTTAAGCTTGAGTTCATTTGCACACACAAAAAGACTGGTGTGTTGTCCTTGTTAATGCAGACAGACAAGAGCTCCAACTTCTTAATCATAGCCTCAATTTTGTCCCGCACATTGAATATAGTTCAACATAGTCCCTGTAATCCCAGATTCAGATTATTCAGGCTAGAAAAAACATCACCCAGATAGGCCAGTCGTGTGAGAAACTCGTCATCATCCAAGCGGTAAGAGAAGTGAAAATGATGGTCAGTAAAAGAAAAAACTTTAAGCTCAAATCTCGATAAAAAAAAAACGTGTCAATACTTTGCCCCTTGATAACCAGCGCACCTCAGTATGTTGTAAAACGGTAACATGGTCGCTGCCCATATCATTGCATAGTGCAGAAAATACATGAGTTCAGGGGCCTTGCTTTAACCTTTTAGCCACGGGGCGCTATTTTTATGTTTGGAAAAATAACGTTCCCAAAGTAAAACGGCCTATTTCTCAGGACCAGATGCTGGAATATGCATATAATTGACAGATTTGGATAGAAAACACTAAAATTTCAAAAACTGTCAAAATATTGTTGTAAAATAGAAGTGGCTTCTATTTTGAAAGCTCCGTGTTGTTCCATAGCATGCCTTCGCTCCATTTAAAGGGATATCAACCAGATTCCTTTTCCTATCGCTTCCTCAAGGTGTCAGTCTTCAGACATAGTTTCAGGCTTTTATTTTGAAAAATTAGCGAGAAAGATAACATTGCCTCAGTGGATAGCTGAGTGTTCGCATGAGTTTTGCTTGCGCAACACAGTGGGGCATCCATTGACTCTCCCTCTCCTACTGAAAAAGAGACTGTCGGTTGATATATTATCGATTATATATTTTAAAAACAACCTGAGGATTGATTATAAAAAAACGTTTGACATGTTTCTGTGGACATTACAGATACTATTCGGAATTTGTCCTGATGTCGTGACCACTCGAGCCTGTGGATTTCTGAACATAACGTGCCAAACAAACAGGCATTTTGGATATAAAAATAATATTTTGTTGTGTAACTGGGAGTCTCGTGAATGAAAACATCCGAAGATCAAAGGTAAGCGATTCATTTTATTGCTTTTCTGATTTTCGGGACCAAGCTACTTTGATGCTAGGTGTTCATAATGTTTTGTCTAGCTTGGATTGCTTTCACTGTAAAGCATATTTTCAAAATCTGACACGACAGGTGGATTAACAAAAAACTAAGGTGTGTTTTGCTATATTGCACTTGTGATTTCATGAATAGAAATATTTTTAGAAATATTATTTGAATGTGTGCTCTGCAATTCAGCGGTTGTTGATAAATTATCCCGCTAACCTGGGATGGGTAGCGTCAAGAAGTTAATAATTTTCACTGTAGTGTCCAGTGTACCCAAGTGTACCCAAGGACGCTGCAGTGTACCCAAGAGCCTCTGGGTGGACGCTGCAGTGTACCCAAGAGCCTCTAGGGGGACGCTGCAGTGTACCCAAGAGCCTCTAGGGGGGACGCTGCAGTGTACCCAAGAGCCTCTGGGTGGACGCTGCAGTGTACCCAAGAGCCTCTGGGTGGACGCTGCAGTGTACCCAAGAGCCTCTAGGGGGACGCTGCAGTGTACCCAAGAGCCTCTAGGGGGACGCTGCAGTGTACCCAAGAGCCTCTAGGTGGACGCTGCAGTGTACCCAAGAGCCTCTGGGTGGACGCTGCAGTGTACCCAAGAGCCTCTGGGTGGACGCTGCAGTGTACCCAAGAGCCTCTGGGTGGACGCTGCAGTGTACCCAAGAGCCTCTAGGGGGACGCTGCAGTGTACCCAAGAGCCTCTGGGTGGACGCTGCAGTGTACCCAAGAGCCTCTAGGGGGATGCTGCAGTGTACCCAAGAGCCTCTAGGGGGACGCTGCAGTGTACCCAGGTGGCGTCGGGAGCAACTTCTTGCACACGTGTTACCACTCCACTATGTCTCCCTGTCATGGCTTTTACAACATCAGTACAGACACCAACACATCTTGACCACCAAAGTCCATTAGATGTCACAAAGCTGTCCAGTACTTTAAAAATATCCTCTCCTGTTGTCCTGGTTTCCAGTGGTTTGCGGAAGAGATTGTCTTCCTTAATTGACCCCATAAACGTAACGGACATATACCAGGAACAGTGCCAGGCAGTTGGCATACCCCAGTTTGGGAATGGCTGTGCTAGGGGAAACAAGTAATGACAGTAAGTAGTGTGTGTGAGTGTGTGTGTTTAGCAGCAGGAGTGATAAGAGAACAGAGTACAACAGGAACTTCCTGCTGGGACAACAGTCATGCTCCCTCCAGCCTGCGACCTGGCTCTCACACACACACACACACACACACACACACACACACACACACACACACACACACACACACACACACTTGGCCTGCCTGTTAGGATGGTGGGCCAGAGAGAGAAATTGCTAAATCATAATTTCTAAATCATGCTGAGCCCAGTATTCCTGTCTCCTCAGCACCTCTTTAAAACTAGCTGATAAAAGGACATTTCCTGCACAAAGAGAGTCCCGGTGACAGTCAGCTGTTCTCCTATATCAACTAGAAGCCCTGGTGACAGAGTCAGCTGTTCTCCTATATCAACTAGAAGCCCTGGTGACAGAGTCAGCTGTTCTCCTATATCAACTAGAAGCCCTGGTGACAGAGTCAGCTGTTCTCCTATATCAACTACAGAAGCCCCGGTGACAGAGTCAGCTGTTCTCCTATATCAACTAGAAGCCCCGGTGACAGAGTCAGCTGTTCTCCTATATCAACTACAGAAGCCCCGGTGACAGAGTCAGCTGTTCTCCTACATCAACTAGAAGCCCAGGTGACAGAGTCAGCTATTCTCCTATATCAACTCCTCCCAGACAGACTGGGGCCTCACTGTCTGGGCCCACATGAGAACAAGAACTCCTCTTCTCTACTGTACCCGACCAAGAGGAGAGCAGCAACCGTGTCTGTATTGAGGCGATGTGAGGGTAGGTTTGGACTTTAAGGGGAGTGGGATCTGCGCTACTGTATCTGTACTGTCCATGACCCACGCGGCCGGTTACGAACCCAGAGTCTCTGGTGGCCCAGCTGGCGCTGCAGTACAGCGCCCTTAACCACTGCGCCACCCAGCGCCCTCGAATTCATTATTTCCAACCCATCTACACACAATACCTGATCATGAGAACATGATTTTAGACATTTTTGCACATTTATTGAAAATTAAATACAGAAATCTCTCATTTACATAAAGAATTCACACCAGAGTCAATAGTTTCTAGAAGCATCTTTGGCAGCTAACAGCCAGCTAACATTAGCTAGTTAAACAACAATGAACAAAGCACCCACAATGCCACAGTGCTGGGAGCTAACCAACCATGTTCAATGTTACCTAGCTAACATTAGGCTCTAACTAGAGCAGCAAAACGGCTCTGGGAAACGAATTATAACATCAGGTAGGGAGCCAGCCAGCTAACGTTACCTAGCTAACAGTACACTTTGGCTTGAAATGAAACCACTTTCTGTCAAAATTAGAAACGTGTAATATCTGAAAGTCCAGCATTAGCTAGCTACATTATCTTACCTGTAGACATCAACATGCATCAAGGACGCGTCTCCCTGTCAGGAATGCCATGCCACGGATGCCCTTAGTTTGAAGATGTAATCCAGAGACCGGTGTTTCCTCCATCTCCTTAGCTATCATACTCCAATTCCACTGATTTCAAAACTCAGTCCTCCAGAAAGTGGAGAACAACACTTATGCAGGTCCACTACAAAATATATATATATTTTTTAAAGACACGTTCGACAGCATTACCAACACAGACTGACGAGTTCAAATAGACAGAAGCCTTCAATATGGCAGACCAATCCGAACTCCTCTCTCGGCATGTCCAGCCCACTCACTATCTCAGCCAATCAAGACGAGTGGGAAGGTTGCTCTTGGTCTATGGCTTAACCAACAAGGATAGTAATTTAACAATGTTATTCGTATTGACAGATGGCATGCAAGTTTGTTAAGGCACATGAAAGTTCACATGTTCAAGAAAGCATTTCTGCCAAAAAAAACACATTTTGATTAAAAAAATATTTTTTTTACATTCAAGTGGCTCTCTTGTGAAGTCGTGACTTGCGACATACGCCTAGTTTCCTGAATCGGGTCACATTTAATTTGTTTGTGGCGATGAGGGACACGAGAGGCATTGTACAAAACAAAGTAATCAGCGATTGGATCGTCCTTAACCAATCAGAGTATCAAAGCCAATGGCACATTTTTCAACTGCCAGTTTACCCATTTGTGTTCTGGTTCTGACCCATGTCATTAGTTTCTGGACCAATCAGACGGCCCGAATGTGTTTGCATGAGTCGGTGAAGGGCTGGGGAGGTTCTCAGATCCAGACTCATTGAGGAGAAGAAACTAACGTCCGTGGGCGTGGCTTCGCGTTTGGCTGGTTATCATGTTGAACAGAGCTTTAATGTAGGAATGGGAGATATATCATTTAATCAGGGTATTTCAAAAATACTTACGGAATGATTTTAAACACTTAAAAAAATATGTCAAGATCAAACTTCATGGTTACAGAAGAGACATTCAATCATTTCCTGGATCAAGATCCCTTTTGGCTACATTGTTTTGTGGGTCCATTTCTCTCTCCAAAAACATACAATTTAATAGTGCCCATTGTGTGCACTTCCAGTAATACAGAGGTGTCCTCCCACCATGTTATCATGTTGAACAGAGAGCTTCAGGGTGTGGATGGAGGTGTCCCTCCCACCATGTTATCATGTTGAACAGAGAGAGCTTCAGGGTGTGGATGGAGGTGTCCTCCCACCATGTTATCATGTTGAACAGAGAGAGCTTCAGGGTGTGGATGGAGGTGTCCCTCCCACCATGGTATCATGTTGAACAGAGAGCTTCAGGGTGTGGATGGAGGTGTCCTCCCACCATGTTGAACAGAGAGCTTCAGGGTGTGGATGGAGGTGTCCTCCCACCATGTTGAACAGAGAGCTTCAGGGTGTGGATGGAGGTGTCCCTCCCACCATGTTATCATGTTGAACAGAGAGAGCTTCAGGGTGTGGATGGAGGTGTCCCTCCCACCATGTTACCATGTTGAACAGAGAGAGCTTCAGGGTGTGGATGGAGGTGTCCTCCCACCATGTTACCATGTTGAACAGAGAGAGCTTCAGGGTGTGGATGGAGGTGTCCTCCCACCATGTTGAACAGAGAGCTTCAGGGTGTGGATGGAGGTGTCCTCCCACCATGTTGAACAGAGAGCTTCAGGGTGTGGATGGAGGTGTCCCTCCCACCATGTTATCATGTTGAACAGAGAGAGCTTCAGGGTGTGGATGGAGGTGTCCCTCCCACCATGGTATCATGTTGAACAGAGAGCTTCAGGGTGTGGATGGAGGTGTCCTCCCACCATGTTGAACAGAGAGCTTCAGGGTGTGGATGGAGGTGTCCTCCCACCATGTTATCATGTTGAACAGAGAGAGCTTAAGGGTGTGGATGGAGGTGTCCCTCCCACCATGTTATCATGTTGAACAGAGAGAGCTTCAGGGTGTGGATGGAGGTGTCCTCCCACCATGTTATCATGTTGAACAGAGAGAGCTTCAGGGTGTGGATGGAGGTGTCCTCCCACCATGTTGAACAGAGAGCTTCAGGGTGTGGATGGAGGTGTCCCTCCCACCATGTTATCATGTTGAACAGAGAGAGCTCCAGGGTGTGGATGGAGGTGTCCTCCCACCATGTTATCATGTTGAACAGAGAGAGCTTCAGGGTGTGGATGGAGGTGTCCTCCCACCATGTTGAACAGAGAGCTTCAGGGTGTGGATGGAGGTGTCCTCCCACCATGTTGAACAGAGAGAGCTTCAGGGTGTGGATGGAGGTGTCCTCCCACCATGTTGAACAGAGAGCTTCAGGGTGTGGATGGAGGTGTCCCTCCCACCATGTTATCATGTTGAACAGAGAGAGCTTCAGGGTGTGGATGGAGGTGTCCCTCCCACCATGTTACCATGTTGAACAGAGAGAGCTTCAGGGTGTGGATGGAGGTGTCCTCCCACCATGTTGAACAGAGAGAGCTTCAGGGTGTGGATGGAGGTGTCCTCCCACCATGTTATCATGTTGAACAGAGAGAGCTTCAGGGTGTGGATGGAGGTGTCCTCCCACCATGTTGAACAGAGAGCTTCAGGGTGTGGATGGAGGTGTCCTCCCACCATGTTGAACAGAGAGAGCTTCAGGGTGTGGATGGAGGTGTCCTCCCACCATGTTATCATGTTGAACAGAGAGAGCTTCAGGGTGTGGATGGAGGTGTCCTCCCACCATGTTGAACAGAGAGAGCTTCAGGGTGTGGATGGAGGTGTCCTCCCACCATGTTATCATGTTGAACAGAGAGAGCTTCAGAGTGTGGATGGAGGTGTCCTCCCACCATGTTGAACAGAGAGAGCTTCAGGGTGTGGATGGAGGTGTCCCTCCCACCATGTTATCATGTTGAACAGAGAGAGCTTCAGGGTGTGGATGGAGGTGTCCCTCCCACCATGTTACCATGTTGAACAGAGAGAGCTTCAGGGTGTGGATGGAGGTGTCCCTCCCACCATGTTACCATGTTGAACAGAGAGAGCTTCAGGGTGTGGATGGAGGTGTCCCTCCCACCATGTTATCATGTTGAACAGAGAGAGCTTCAGGGTGTGGATGGAGGTGTCCTCCCACCATGTTGAACAGAGAGAGCTTCAGGGTGTGGATGGAGGTGTCCAGCTATGACAGGTGCACACACACCAGCTATGACAGGTGCACACACAACAGGTATCAGCTATGACAGGAACACACACACACCAGCTATGACAGGTGCACGCGCGCACACACACAACAGGTATCAGCTATGACAGGTACGTACACACACACACACACACACACACATCAGCTATGACAGGTACACACACCAGCTATGACAGGTGCACGCGCGCACACACACAACAGGTATCAGCTATGACAGGTACGTACACACACACACACACACACACACACACATCAGCTATGACAGGTACACACACACACACACACACACACACACACACACATCAGCTATGACAGGTACACACACACACAAACCAGCTATGACAGGTACACACACATCAGGTATCAGCTATGACAGGTACGTACACACACATCAGCTATGACAGGTACGTACACACACATCAGCTATGACAGGTACACACACCAGCTATGACAGGTACACACACCAGCTATGACAGGTACACACACACACACACACCAGCTATGACAGGTACACACACATCAGGTATCAGCTATGACAGGTACACACATCAGGTATCAGCTATGACAGGTATCACGTCAGGTATCAGGGACGACCTTTGTCCCTCTGTGACCTACACAGGGTAAAGTACAAGCCTGCAATTCATTCCTCCAACTACAATGTTACCGAATCACACACAAGTAATTCCTCCCTATCAGTCCTTGACCTTGGAGAGAATTGATAAGGAAGAGGGCCCTGCTCCCTCCAGACAGTACAGCCCAGTGGAGAGAGCTGAATTCTAGTCAATATAGAAATATAGGACAGACAGCTCTTTCCAAATGATGTAATTCAGAGGTCTATTGAGCCAGTTGGAGACAGAGTGATGACGCAGTGATTATATTTGCTTTGAGAAGTCTAAAATTGTGTGAATGCTGATTCTCATCCTGACAGACAAGTATAAGTGTGTCACCATGGTAACACATGAGCGCAAGCAACCTGTGCAAAGCAGGAACTGAAGAACGTCAAAACGAGTTCTTTGATTTCAGAAAACCCATTATGAGGTAGTTGTGATGAAAACTGGGTCAGCACTAGGGTTTTCCATTAGCCGGCTTTTGTCCGTTGTGGTTGTTGTTGTTGTTGAAAAGCCAATAAATACAATTTGGCTCCTGTCAATTGTCTGGGTGAAGAAAAAAAAAAAAAAAAAAAAAGTGTCATTGTGAATTTGTTCAGACAAAGACAGACAGACACGGCCAGGCCGAGCCGTGTGTCTCGTTACGTGAGCTGTTGGTAACGGAACGAACGTCAAGGCACAATGCAATGTTTCTTAAAACTTCAAATTTAGTTCAGGATCCTTATATATCTGCCTTCGCTAAGTGTTGATATCAGTTGTCAGGAGTCTCTACTTTGTGTATAACGTTGTATATTTTAATGTATTCCGAACCCTTCTCCATCTGGTTGACAAGAAATCAAAGCCATCGCACATTCCTAATTTTAGGATGGAACATTTTACACGGAAAAATATCATCTTGTCCCACAACAGCAGAACAACAGAACGAATCTGTTTACCAGGTCACGGACTGAATGATTGGAGTGAACCAATCAGAACAGCAGAACACCAGCAGGACAAATCTGTTTACCAGGTCACGGACTGAATGATTGGAGTGAACCAATCAGAACAGCAGAACACCAGCAGGACAAATCTGTTTACCAGGTCACGGACTGAATGATTGGAGTGAACCAATCAGAACAGCAGAACACCAGCAGGACAAATCTTTTTACCAGGTCACGGACTGAATGATTGGAGTGAACCAATCAGAACAGCAGAACACCAGCAGGACAAATCTGTTTACCAGGTCACGGACTGAATGATTGGAGTGAACCAATCAGAACAGCAGAACACCAGCAGGACAAATCTGTTTACCAGGTCACGGACTGAATGATTGGAGTGAACCAATCAGAACAGCAGCAGGACAAATCTGTTTACCAGGTCATGGACTGAATGATTGGAGTGAACCAATCAGAACACCAGCAGGACAAATCTGTTTACCAGGTCATGGACTGAATGATTGGAGTGAACCAATCAGAACAGCAGCAGGACAAATCTGTTTACCAGGTCATGGACTGAATGATTGGATTGAACCAATCAGAACAACAGCAGAACGAATCTGTTTACCAGGTCACGGACTGAATGATTGGAGTGAACCAATCAGAACACCAGCAGGACAAATCTGTTTACCAGGTCATGGACTGAATGATTGGATTGAACCAATCAGAACAACAGCAGAACGAATCTGTTTACCAGGTCACGGACTGAATGATTGGAGTGAACCAATCAGAACACCAGCAGGACAAATCTGTTTACCAGGTCACGGACTGAATGATTGGAGTGAACCAATCAGAACACCAGCAGGACAAATCTGTTTACCAGGACATGGACTGAATGATTGGAGTGAACCAATCAGAACACCAGCAGGACAAATCTGTTTACCAGGTCATGGACTGAATGATTGGAGTGAACCAATCAGAACACCAGCAGGACAAATCTGTTTACCAGGTCATGGACTGAATGATTGGAGTGAACCAATCAGAACAGCAGCAGGACGAATCCCACTGCTGTGCTACTCCCTGGTCATCAGACTGGAGTGATTAAATAAACCATCAACTCTGAATGCACAGTCATAGTACAGCCAGCTAGCATGCACAGCCGCCCTGCTAGCCACAGCCGCCCTGCTAGCCACAGCCGCTCTGCTAGCCACAGCCGCCCTGCTAGCCACAGCCGCCCTGCTAGCCACAGCCGCCCTGCTAGCCACAGCCGCCCTGCTAGCCACAGCCGCCCTGCTAGCCACAGCCGCCCTGCTAGCCACAGCCGCCCTGCTAGCCACAGCCGCCCTGCTAGCCACAGCCGCCCTGCTAGCCACAGCCGCCCTGCTTGCCACAGCCGCCCTGCTTGCCACAGCCGCCCTGCTTGCCACAGCCGCCCTGCTAGCCACAGCCGCCCTGCTTGCCACAGCCGCCCTGCTTGCCACAGCCGCCCTGCTTGCCACAGCCGCCCTGCTAGCCACAGCCGCCCTGCTAGCCACAGCCGCCCTGCTAGCCACAGCCGCCCTGCTAGCCACAGCCGCCCTGCTAGCCACAGCCGCCCTGCTAGCCACAGCCGCCCTGCTAGCCACAGCCGCCCTGCTAGCCACAGCCGCCCTGCTTGCCACAGCCGCCCTGCTTGCCACAGCCGCCCTGCTTGCCACAGCCGCCCTGCTTGCCACAGCCGTCCTGTCTTATCTGTCTGTCTACAGGTACTGTATGACTGATCAGTCAGTCACATGGACGGATGGTTGCTAGGTGAGGAGAAGGCCTCCAGAGATCCAACACAAACACACACCGACCGAGCAGGAGCTAAGGGCTCTATTCCATCCGAATGGCTGAAGCGTATCAGATTTCGCGTTAGAAATGTAACGGTAACTTACGATTAAGCCGACATGTGCAACGTTTACCGTGAATGCCGTCTCCGACCGACGTGGGAACATTTACTTTCAAAATGGGCTTTAGCGCCGAATTTACACGACAGACAGTTCCAAATAGCACCCATTTACATTTACATTTAAGTCATTTGGCAGACGCTCTTATCCAGAGCGACTTACAAATTGGTGAATTCGCCTTATGACATCCAGTGGAACAGCCACTTTACAATAGTGGATCTAAATCATTTAAGGGGGGGGGGGGGGTAAGAAGGATTACTTTATCCTATCCTAGGTATTCCTTAAAGAGGTGGGGCACCCTATTCCCTATTTAGTACTCTACTATAGACCAGCACCCTATTCCCTATTTAGTACTCTACTATAGACCAGCACCCTATTCCCTATTTAGTACTCTACTATAGACCAGCACCCTATTCCCTATTTAGTACTCTACTATAGACCAGCACCCTATTCCCTATTTAGTACTCTACTATAGACCAGCACCCTATTCCCTATTTAGTACTCTACTATAGACCAGCACCCTATTCCCTATTTAGTACTCTACTATAGACCAGCACCCAATTCCCCATTTAGTACACTACTATAGACCAGCACCCTATTCCCCATTTAGTACACTACTATAGACCAGCACCCTATTCCCCATTTAGTACACTACTATAGACCAGCACCCAATTCCCCATTTAGTACACTACTATAGACCAGCACCCTATTCCCCATTTAGTACACTACTATAGACCAGCACCCTATTCCCTATTTAGTACACTACTATAGACCAGCACCCTATTCCCCATTTAGTACACTACTATAGACCAGCACCCTATTCCCCATTTAGTACACTACTATAGACCAGCACCCTATTCCCTATTTAGTACACTACTATAGACCAGCACCCTATTCCCTATTTAGTACACTACTATAGACCAGCACCCTATTCCCTATTTAGTACTCTACTATAGACCAGCACCCTATTCCCTATTTAGTACACTACTATAGACCAGCACCCTATTCCTTATTTAGTACACTACTATAGACCAAGCACCCTATTCCCCATTTAGTACACTACTATAGACCAGCACCCTATTCCCTATTTAGTACACTACTATAGACCAGCACCCTATTCCCTATTTAGTACACTACTATAGACCAGCACCCTATTCCCTATTTAGTACACTACTATAGACCAGCACCCTATTCCCTATTTAGTACACTACTTTTGACCAGGGCCCTATTCCCTATTTAGTACACTACTTTTGACCAGGGCCTGGTTAAAAGTAGTTAACTATGTAGAGATGCAGTCACAGACTTAGTACCGGGCCGACATTCTTGCTCCTCGGTCATTCTTGCTCCTCGGTCATTCTTGCTCCTCGGTCATTCTTGCTCCTCGGTCATTCTTGCTCCTCGGTCATAGCCAAGGTATTTTTGTTGTTGATACAAAGCATTTTCACAGTCATCCTCCGGAGGTTGAAAAGATATGAGCTCCAAACATGCACAAAGACGGTGTTATCAAGTTTGTCGTTGCTCTGAAAAAGCCCAGCCGAAAAAGGGAGTGCCAGGAGAGAGCAGAGGGCCTCATTGCTGCTAACGAGAACATCATATTGACCAACAACAACAACAAACTGGATGATTTCAGCAGCAAAAATCAATAGGAGTCATGAGGTTAGAGGATACTAATGACAACAGACTAACCAACCAATCAATAGGAGTCATGTGGTTAGAGGATACTAATGACAACAGACTAACCAATCAATCAATAGGAGTCATGTGGTTAGAGGATACTAATGACAACAGACTAACCAATCAATCAATAGGAGTCATGAGGTTAGAGGACACTAATGACAACAGACTAACCAATCAATCAATAGGAGTCATGAGGTTAGAGGATACTAATGACAACAGACTAACCAACCAATCAATAGGAGTCATGTGGTTAGAGGACACTAATGACAACAGACTAACCAATCAATCAATAGGAGTCATGTGGTTAGAGGATACTAATGACAACAGAAACCAACCAATCAATAGGAGTCATGAGGTTAGAGGATACTAATGACAACACACATTTGTTTTGGTCATTTCCTTCCCCTAATGGAAACACACAAACCAATCAACAGCCCATGTTTGTTTTACTAGCGGGCAATCAAACTGCATTCACAGAAAAAAGAAGAAAAAAAAACTTCAGCTTGAATTAATCTGCTGGGAGTGATTGTTGAAATCACTTCATAGCAGAAGAATAGGAAACAGCCATGATGGGTTGTAGAAAGACTTCATGGTGAATGTTGACAGTTATTCAGACACCATCCCATAACCTAATATCTGTGGGAAATGTTTCCAGGAAGGAGGAAAGGGAGACAGGAGGTGGATAAGTGGCTGTGTGTGTGTCAGTCTGATCACATTCCTCGCCATTGTATTTGACGTGAATAACACTGAGAATCTCAACGAGGACGGATTTGAAGAGTCAACAGAACAGGGGCTGTTGGGATTGTGACACACAATCTGACGATGACTAAAATGGGATATTACGCATGTCGGCCAAGTGTTGAGTTTCACTCCCTGCCCGCCGAGAAGAGTCTGACTGTGACCCACATCCTGTCCAAAACCAGTGAAGAAGAGTCCAGGGAAACCCTACCACCTCTTCTCTTGAAGACTTCCTTGTCGGATTTTAGCTAAGCTTAACCCTTTTCCTAACCTTAAATGTCATTCTCCTAACCCACTACGTTGGTTCTCCTAACCCGCTACACCGTACCCAAACCAGGCCACCCGCAATGGTGTGCAAATTGATTTAGTCCCACACCAAACGTGATCAAGACACACAGGTTAAAATATTAAAACAAACTCTGAACCAATTATATTAATTTGGGGACAGGTCGAAAAGCATTAAACATTTATGGGAATTTAGCTTGCAGTTGCTAGCTAATTTGTCGTATTCAGCTAGCTTGCAGTTGCTAGCTAATTTGTCCTATTAAGCGAGCTTGCTGTTTCTAGCTAATTTGTCCTGGGATATAAACATAGAGTTGTTCTTTTACCTGAAATGCACTTTTACCTGAAATACTCCTCTACTCTGACAATTAATCCACACATAAAAACAGTCAACCAAATAATTTCTAGTCATCTCTCCACCTTCCAGGCTTTTTCTTCTTTGGATTTATATGGTGATTTTCATAAAGTTGTATAACCACCACTGACCTCTGTTCGTCTTTCAGTCACGCACATGGGTATAACCAATGAGGAGACGGCACGTGGGTATCTGCTTCAATAAACCAATGAGAAGATGGGAGAGACAGGACTTACAACGTGATCTGCTTCAGAAATAGAACTGACTTCTATTTTAGTCCTTGACAACGCAGACGCTCGCGAGCAGTGTGGGTGCAATAATTGAATAACATGCATGTCTAAATATATTCTGCAGTGCACGCGAGCGGTGTTGTCAGCATGTTAGTTCTCCTATCAGCTAGGAGCCAATAGAAGAGGGGATGGGTTCTTCTCTGGGCAGTTCTTCCCTGGTCTTGCCCAGAGGACGCGAGTTGCAGGCAAGACCATATTGTGCACACCCGGCCACCTCTACTTGGCATCGAGGCAAGTGTATGTCAGCTTGCCGGGTGTTGGAAAATCAACTCCGACACTGTTAGTGATGGGAAACCGAGGCTTTCTGAAGCCTCTGGGGCATTCACCACATTGTGCTGAAAAACAATTAATTACTCTGAGATTTTAACACAAATGTCCATTCGTGACATCTGCAGGTCATCAATGAAAAGCAGCGTTTGAGATTCATATATTTGTTTTTTCCTCAATATTCATCAAATCTCCGTGGGGCAGCGGCTAGTCGCAGGTCTTCAGAACCTACTATCAGATTTTTATTTATTTAACCGGGTAGGCTAGTTGAGAACAAGTTCTCATTTACAACTGCGACCAAGATGAAGCAAAGCAGTGCGACAAACAACAACAGAGTTACACATGGAATAAACAAAACAGACTTTATCTATTGTATTATTGACTATATACAATGTGTGCAAAAAACTATGTACAGTGAGTGCAAATGAGGTAGGATAAGGGAGGTAAGGCAATAAATAGGCCATAGTGGCGAGATTATTACACTATAGCAATTAAACACTGGAATGGTAAATGTGCAGAAGATACTTGCGCAAGTAGAGATACTGGGGGTGCAAAGGAGCAAAATAAATTAAATAAATAACAGTATGGGGATGAGGTAGTTGGATGGGCTATTTACAGATGAGCTATGTACAGGTGCAGTGATCTGTGAGCAGGTACCATACAGGTTGACCAGTCGCAGGTCTTAATGTCTTATATTGAGATACCATACAGGTTGACCAGTCGCAGGTATTAATGTCTTATATTGAGGTACCATACAGGTTGACCAGTCGCAGGTCTTACTGTCTTATTATCAGTTACCATACAGGTTGACCAGTCGCAGGTCTTAATGTCTTATATTGAGATACCATACAGGTTGACCAGTCGCAGGTCTTAATGTCTTATATTGAGATACCATACAGGTTGACCAGTCGCAGGTCTTAATGTCTTATATTGAGGTACCATACAGGTTGACCAGTCGCAGGTCTTAATGTCTTATATTGAGGTACCATACAGGTTGACCAGTCGCAGGTCTTAATGTCTTATATTGAGATACCATACAGGTTGACCAGTCGCAGGTCTTATTATTAGTTACCATACAGGTTGACCAGTCGCAGGTCTTACTGTCTTATTATCAGTTACCATACAGGTTGACCAGTCGCAGGTCTTAATGTCTTATATTGAGATACCATACAGGTTGACCAGTCGCAGGTCTTATTGTCTTATATTGAGGTACCATACAGGTTGACCAGTCGCAGGTCTTAATGTCTTATATTGAGGTACCATACAGGTTGACCAGTCGCAGGTCTTACTGTCTTATTATCAGTTACCATACAGGTTCGCACCATCCATTATGCTTTGAATACACTTTTTTGTTGTTGCTGTCAAACACTTAATCTATGGCATTTTGAGAACACCAATGTCTGGTCCCAGACTCTACCTGCTGAACGACCCATTCAGGTGACTCTACTTGAAAAACACTCCTACCTACATGGTCAGTAAAGTGTCTAATAAGAGGTCCATGTTTGAAAACAACTAAAAAGCAGAACACCAACCATTACCGTGAAGAAAAAAAATAATACTTCAACTCTGTTAACTGACAGGTTATCTAACTTAGTTTAGGTAGAGTTAATGATCTAATTGAGAACCGAGTTAGCTAGTTATTAACGAACGTTATTCAAGACTCCTTTGGGAACTAACGTTTCAATATCTCTACGGTAGTTAAGGTTTGAGGCCATATTATGTTATACGTTTCACTTTTTTTTAAACTAGCTCAAAACATCAAGTGATAGCTAACGTTGTGTATAAAACATCATTTAACTAGCTAGTTACTCGGGACAGTAGCCAGATAACTAGACAAGTTTTTTTTTTTAACGACGTCGTTAGAAAAGGCGATAACGTCGGTTAGAACCGAGCCGTACCGCTAGTTAACACTTACCTGGCTAGCTAGTTAACGTGACCTGGCTAACTAGTTAACCCTTATCGCTAGTTAACGTTACCTGGCTAACTAGTTACCACTAGTCGACGTTAGCTAGCTAGCTTCTAGAGTCGTTATAACACTTTTCCACAGGGACGTTAAATTGGCCTTATTAGCTGGTAAAAGCAACATTAAATATATAGTTCGACCGACTGCTAGTTAATAGTATAGCTCACCAGTCTGCGTTAGCGTGTAGCTCATTCGGTTCATTAAATACCACAGCTAGCTAGTTAGCATTTGCTGGATAGCTAGCTAGCGTTAGGAGCAATGAACCCCAGTCAAAACATATATTTTTCATAGTAAGCGCACCCGACGAAAGCATTAATAAGTAGCTATCATTTCAAAATCCCTAATTTGTGTCTCTCTCTCTCTCCTTACCTGTGATCAGGGCCCCGATCCAAAAGTCCGTCAATTTCAAATCTCTCGAACTCGGGACGATTTAAATTCCCAGAGAAGTGTTGGAAATGAACTCTATCCTCCTGCTGCTACTGCTGTTCCTCCTACAACTGCTGTTCCTCCTACAACTGCTGTTCCTCCTGCTGCTACTGCTGTTCCTCCTGTTCCTCCTGCTGCTACTGCTGTTCCTCCTACAACTGCTGTTCCTCCTGCTGCTACTGCTGTTCCTCCTGCTCCTCCTGTTCCTGCTGCTGTTCACCAGTCCAGTTTCACCTGCCAGTCCACTCGCCCATAGCAACGGGCGTCCCTCCCTGTCCTAATCCATTGGTCAACGTCTGCAAGTATAAAAGGTGAAATTGAAGGTGTTCGATTGGAGTGAAAAAAATCTAAGCGATAGACAGATGAACGTGGCGGGACTTTACAACCGGTTACTTTTGTGGTGTATGGTGTGCAATTTGGAAAATACACCCGTCTATAAAAATGTGATTCCAATAAGATTTTTTTTGATAGAATAGAGCTCATTTGAAAAGACTGACTCATGATGGTCAGGTGGGTCCTTAACCTGCATAGACTGACTCATGATGGTCAGGTGGGTCCTTAACCTGCATAGACTGACACGTGATGGTCAGGTGGGTCCTTAACCTGCATAGACTGACTCGTGATGGTCAGGTGGGTCCTTAACCTGCATAGACTGACTCATGATGGTCAGGTGGGTCCTTAACCTGCATAGACTGACTCATGATGGTCAGGTGGGTCCTTAACCTGCATAGACTGACTCATGATGGTCAGGTGGGTCCTTAACCTGCATAGACTGACTCATGATGGTCAGGTGGGTCCTTAACCTGCATAGACTGACTCATGATGGTCAGGTGGGTCCTTAACCTGCATAGACTGACTCATGATGGTCAGGTGGGTCCTTAACCTGCATAGACTGACTCATGATGGTCAGGTGGGTCCTTAACCTGCATAGACTGACTCGTGATGGTCAGGTGGGTCCTTAACCTGCATAGACTGACTCGTGATGGTCAGGTGGGTCCTTAACCTGCATAGACTGACTCGTGATGGTCAGGTGGGTCCTTAACCTGCATAGACTGACTCGTGATGGTCAGGTGGGTCCTTAACCTGCATAGACTGACTCATGATGGTCAGGTGGGTCCTTAACCTGCATAGACTGACTCATGATGGTCAGGTGGGTCCTTCACCTGCATAGACTGACTCATGATGGTCAGGTGGGTCCTTAACCTGCATAGACTGACACGTGATGGTCAGGTGGGTCCTTAACCTGCATAGACTGACTCATGATGGTCAGGTGGGTCCTTAACCTGCATAGACTGACTCATGATGGTCAGGTGGGTCCTTAACCTGCATAGACTGACTCATGATGGTCAGGTGGGTCCTTAACCTGCATAGACTGACTCATGATGGTCAGGTGGGTCCTTAACCTGCATAGACTGACTCATGATGGTCAGGTGGGTCCTTAACCTGCATAGACTGACTCATGATGGTCAGGTGGGTCCTTAACCTGCATAGACTGACTCATGATGGTCAGGTGGGTCCTTAACCTGCATAGACTGACTCGTGATGGTCAGGTGGGTCCTTAACCTGCATAGACTGACTCATGAGTGCCAGGTGGGTCCTTAACCTGCATAGACTGACTCATGAGTGCCAGGTGGGTCCTTAAACCTGTGTAAACATATGTCATAAGGTGAGTTTATCCTTCACGATTCATTAGAATGAACACTTCATTCTGTAGTGGTGACACAGGGATGAATTACAGAACCATAAAGCCATATATTCCTCTCAGTAACTCTGCACCAATCAGAAGGCCAGCAATGAGTCACTACTTTTTTGCCTGAGCCCTGTGACCCCCACTTCTTTTGACCAGGGCCCATAGGAATCAGGTTAAAAGTAGTGCACTACGTAGGGAATAGGGTGCTATTCCTGGTTGACAGTAGTGCACTACATAGGGAATAGGGTGCTATTCCTGGTTGAAAGTTGTGCACTACGAAGGGAATAGGGTGCCATTCCTGGTTGAAAGTAGTGCACTACGAAGGGAATAGGGTGCCATTCCTGGTTGAAAGTAGTGCACTACGAAGGGGATAGGGTGCCATTCCTGGTTGAAAGTAGTGCACAACGTAGGGAATAGGGTGCCATTCCTGGTTGGAAGTAGTGCACTACGTAGGGAATAGGGTGCCATTCCTGGTTGAAAGTAGCGCACTACGTAGGGAATAGGGTGCCATTCCTGGTTGAAAGTAGTGCACTACGTAGGGAATAGGGTGCCATTCCTATCTCATCATGGTGGTCAATGAACACCTGGATAAACAGGTTAAGATCCTGAACAATGTCAACAAAGTCAGACGGAACCTAGCCAGAGTTCACTTCCTGTCCATTCAGCCGCTCATTCATTCTCGAACTGGTTCCGTTGACTGTCCCATTCAGACACAGGCCTATTCAAAATAGTTTGACATTTTAACAGCGTTTGATTCTGAAAACCACTGCATTTGCATGTTTTTTTTACCAAGTTCACCATTCTACTTAGCAGAAAGGGCCAACAACAACTCTTCCCATTGAGCAAAACTGGTTGAAAATATGTCATTTCAATCTATTTTGCTCACTGGGTTGAGTCTGGCTAAAATGGTACTGTTGACTCCATTCAATCTGTAAAGCTGAAGAGTTGCATATTCCGCTGTAGAAATATAAAAGTCATTTCGGATTTGACCGTCGACATATTCAGCGTGAACGGAGTCTCTCTGCTAAATAACCTGGAACATGGCCCTTTAATTTCAATCACCGCCATAAAGCTGAACTTCTGCAATGTGGATTGAATTGAGTAAACTCGGTTCAGAAGAAGAGGGAGAGTACAACTGGACCCTTTGGGTTCAGAAGAAGAGGGAGAGTACAACTGGACCCTTTGGGTTCAGAAGAAGAGGGAGAGTACAACTGGACCCTTTGTTGTGGCTCCTTCCCCGATGTATCCATTCTGTTCTGTTCTGTGGCTCCTCCCCCCTAGGCCCCTATTCATTCTGATGAGAAGAGACTCCTTTCAAGGGGCAATCTGGGATTGATACATCCATTTATGGTATTTTTTAAGTGGATGATATACAGTATATAGTCATTGATTGTTGAAGAATCAAAACTAATAAACTACCCCACTCTGCTGCCTGTGACTGGAGCGAATTGCAAAAATCCCTGAAGTTAGAGACTTTTATCTCCCTCACCAACTTCAAACATCTGCTATCTGAGCAGCTAACCGATCGCTGCAGCTGTACATAGTCTATTGGTAAATAGCCCACCCATTTTCACCTACCTCATCCCCATACTGTTTTTATTTATTTACTTTTCTGCTCTTTTGCACACCAATATCTCTACCTGTACCTTGTCGATGGTGAGTCCTTGTGGATGGACAGTCCTTGTGGATGGTGAGTCCTTGTGGATGGTCAGTCCTTGTGGATGGCGAGTCCTTGTGGATGGTCAGTCCTTGTGGATGGCGAGTCCTTGTGGATGGTCAGTCCTTGTGGATGGCGAGTCCTTGTGGATGGTCAGTCCTTGTGGATGGCGAGTCCTTGTGGATGGTCAGTCCTTGTGGATGGCGAGTCCTTGTGGATGGTCAGTCCTTGTGGATGGCGAGTCCTTGTGGATGGTCAGTCCTTGTGGATGGCGAGTCCTTGTGGATGGTCAGTCCTTGTGGATGGCGAGTCCTTGTGTATGGTGAGTCCTTGTGGATGGTCAGTCCTTGTGGATGGTCAGTCCTTGTGGATGGACAGTCCTTGTGGATGGTCAGGCCTTGTGGATGGTGAGTCCTTGTATTCATAGCTCTGTCCATTAATTTGAGAGTGGTCACATTTCTGTGTTTATTACCGTTCGAACAACAGATTGCCCCTTTTAAGGCCAGTGGTTTATCAGCTACATTCCACATATATCTGAAGGCTGAGGTTAAAACAGGTTTGGGCTGTAGACAGGCAGAGGTATGCTGGTCTACACAGCAGTTACACTACTAGGAATAACTAGGCTATACTTCTTGACAATGTGGTCAAGCCTGTTGGCGCTTTCTCCTTCACATTCTCCCTACTTGTCGCCCTACCTGTCTTCCTCCCTGTCTCCCTGCCTGTCTAACTACCCGTCTCCCTACCTGTCTCCCTGCCTGTCTAACTACCCGTCTCCCTCCCCGTCTCCCTCCATTTCTCCCTCCCTGTCTTGCTGTCTGTCTCCCTACCTGTCTCCCTCCATTTCTCCCTTCCCGTCTCCCTACCTGTCTTTCTCCATTTCTCCCTCCCTGTCTTTCTCCATTTCTCCCTACCTGTCTCCCTCCCTGTCACCCTCCCTGTCTCCCTCCATTTCTCCCTACCCGTCTCCCTCCATTTCTCCCTACCCGTCTCCCTCCATTTCTCCCTACCCGTCTCCCTCCATTTCTCCCTACCCGTCTCCCTACCTGTCTCCCTACCTGTTTCCCTCCATTTCTCCCACCCTGTCTCCCTCCATTTCTCCCTCCCTGTCTCCCTCCATTTCTCCCTACCTGTCTCCCTACCTGTCTCCCTCCCTGTCTCGCTACCTGTCTCGCTACCTGTCTCCCTCCATTTCTCCCTTCCTGTCTCCCTCCATTTCTCCCTCCCTGTCTCCCTCCATTTCTCCCTTCCTGTCTCCCTCCATTTCTCCCTTCCTGTCTCCCTCCATTTCTCCCTTCCTGTCTCCCTCCATTTCTCCCTCCCTGTCTCCCTCCATTTCTCCCTACCTGTCTCCCTCCATTTCTCCCTCCCTGTCTCCCTCCATTTCTCCCTTCCTGTCTTCCTCCATTTCTCCCTTCCTGTCTCCCTCCATTTCTCCCTCCCTGTCTCCCTCCCTGTCTCCCTCCCTGTCTCCCTCCATTTCTCCCTTCCTGTCTCCCTCCATTTCTCCCTTCCTGTCTCCCTCCATTTCTCCCTACCTGTCTCCCTACCTGTCTCCCTCCATTTCTCCCTACCTGTCTCCCTCCATTTCTCCCTCCATTTCTCCCTACCTGTCTCCCTACCTGTCTCCCTTCCTGTCTCCCTTCCTGTCTCCCTCCCTGTCTCCCTCCCTGTCTCCCTAACACACCTACTCGTCTGGGAAGGAAGACTTCTGATTCTCACCAACAGTTATCAGAGAGTGAATGGTGCAAACTTTCAAGTGTCTGTGTGTAATGTTCCCTAACCCAGAGAGAGTCTCCTGTCTGTGTGTGATGTTCCCTAACCCAGAGAGAGTCTCCTGTCAGTGTGTGATGCTCCCTAACCCAGAGAGTCTCCTGTCTGTGTGTGATGCTCCCTAACCCAGAGAGTCTCCTGTCTGTATGTAATGTTCCCTAACCCAGAGAGTCTCCTGTCTGTGTGTGATGCTCCCTAACCCAGAGAGAGTCTCCTGTCTGTGTGTAATGCTCCCTAACCCAGAGAGAGTCTCCTGTCTGTGTGTAATGCTCCCTAACCCAGAGAGAGTCTCCTGTCTGTGTGTAATGCTCCCTAACCCAGAGAGTCTCCTGTCTGTGTGTAATGTTCCCTAACCCAGAGAGAGTCTCCTGTCTGTGTGTAATGTTCCCTAACCCAGAGAGTCTCCTGTCTGTGTGTAATGTTCCCTAACCCAGAGAGAGTCTCTTGTCTGTATGTAATGCTCCCTAACCCAGAGAGTCTCCTGTCTGTGTGTGATGCTCCCTAACCCAGAGAGAGTCTCCTGTCTGTGTGTAATGTTCCCTAACCCAGAGAGAGTCTTCTGTCTGTGTGTAATGTTCCCTAACCCAGAGAGAGTCTCCTGTCTGTGTGTAATGTTCCCTAACCCAGAGAGAGTCTCCTGTCTGTGTGCTCCCTAACTTCAGAGACTACGGTCCGAACAGGCTCAGGGCCCTGTCATTGTTGCTTAGCTCATTCAGTGGGTGTTAGAACTTATGGGGTGCGCCCCAATAATCTTTCCTTCTTCCTGAAGTGTGCACTCATTCACTACATCCCACAAATGTAAAAAAGCATTAGATTGGTATAGGCATGGACTAGAGGTGTAGTTTCCATGTACCAGTCATTTTCTTTTCTAAATCCATGAAGGCAAGTGAAACAACTGGACACTTGAAGGGAGAAAGGCGAGAGGACAGGGACAACCATGGTGAGTGTGAACAGCGAACGGCCTCTTCCACGACACACAGGGTTTGATGGACTGGAGAGTGGCCGTTCTATTCTTGAAAGATCTAGGGGAGGAAATTCACTAGGAACCAAACGGAAAGATCTAGGGGAGGAAATTCACTAGGAACCAAACGGAAAGATCTAGGGGAGGAAATTCACTAGGAACCAAACGGAAAGATCTAGGGGAGGAAATTCACTAGGAACCAAACGGAAAGATCAAGGGGAGGAAATTCACTAGGAACCTAACGGAAAGATCTAGGGGAGGAAATTCACTAGGAACCAACCGGACAGATCAAGGGGAGGAAATTCACTAGGAACCAAACGGAAAGATCTAGGGGAGGAAATTCACTAGGAACCAAACGGAAAGATCTAGGGAGGAAATTCACTAGGAACCTAACGGAAAGATCTAGGGGAGGAAATTCACTAGGAACCAAACGGAAAGAACTAGGGGAGGAAATTCACTAGGAACCAAACGGACAGATCAAGGGGAGGAAATTCACTAGGAACCAAACGGACAGATCAAGGGGAGGAAATTGACTAGGAACCAAACGGACAGATCAAGGGGAGGAAATTCACTAGGAACCAAACGGAAAGATCTAGGGGAGGAAATTCACTAGGAACCAAACGGAAAGATCAAGGGAGGAAATTCACTAGGAACCAAACGGAAAGATCTAGGGGAGGAAATTCACTAGGAACCAAACGGAAAGATCAAGGGGAGGAAATTCACTAGGAACCAAACGGAAAGATCTAGGGGAGGAAATTCACTAGGAACCAAAAGGAAAGATCAAGGGGAGGAAATTCACTAGGAACCTAACGGAAAGATCTAGGGGAGGAAATTCACTAGGAACCAAACGGAAAGATCAAGGGGAGGAAATTCACTAGGAACCAAAAGGAAAGATCAAGGGGAGGAAATTCACTAGGAACCAAACGGAAAGATCAAGGGGAGGAAATTCACTAGGAACCAAACGGAAAGATCTAGGGGAGGAAATTCACTAGGAACCAAACGGAAAGATCAAGGGGAGGAAATTCACTAGGAACCAAACGGAAAGATCTAGGGGAGGAAATTCACTAGGAACCAAAAGGAAAGATCAAGGGGAGGAAATTCACTAGGAACCTAACGGAAAGATCTAGGGGAGGAAATTCACTAGGAACCAAACGGAAAGATCAAGGGGAGGAAATTCACTAGGAACCAAAAGGAAAGATCAAGGGGAGGAAATTCACTAGGAACCAAACGGAAAGATCTAGGGAGGAAATTCACTAGGAACCAAACGGAAAGATCTAGGGGAGGAAATTCACTAGGAACCAAACGGAAAGATCAAGGGGAGGAAATTCACTAGGAACCTAACGGAAAGATCTAGGGGAGGAAATTCACTAGGAACCAAACGGACAGATCAAGGGGAGGAAATTCACTAGGAACCAAACGGAAAGATCTAGGGGAGGAAATTCACTAGGAACCAAACGGAAAGATCTAGGGGAGGAAATTCACTAGGAACCTAACGGAAAGATCTAGGGGAGGAAATTCACTAGGAACCAAACGGAAAGAACTAGGGGAGGAAATTCACTAGGAACCAAACGGACAGATCAAGGGGAGGAAATTCACTAGGAACCAAACGGACAGATCAAGGGGAGGAAATTCACTAGGAACCAAACGGACAGATCAAGGGGAGGAAATTCACTAGGAACCAAACGGAAAGATCTAGGGGAGGAAATTCACTAGGAACCTAACGGAAAGATCAAGGGGAGGAAATTCACTAGGAACCAAAAGGAAAGATCAAGGGGAGGAAATTCACTAGGAACCAAAAGGAAAGATCAAGGGGAGGAAATTCACTAGGAACCTAACGGAAAGATCAAGGGGAGGAAATTCACTAGGAACCAAAAGGAAAGATCAAGGGGAGGAAATTCACTAGGAACCAAAAGGAAAGATCAAGGGGAGGAAATTCACTAGGAACCTAACGGAAAGATCAAGGGGAGGAAATTCACTAGGAACCAAAGGAAAGATCAAGGAGGAAATTCACTAGGAACCTAACGGAAAGATCAAGGGGAGGAAATTCACTAGGAACCAAAAGGAAAGATCAAGGGGAGGAAATTCACTAGGAACCAAAAGGAAAGATCAAGGGGAGGAAATTCACTAGGAACCAAACGGAAAGATCAAGGGGAGGAAATTCACTAGGAACCAAACGGAAGCAAACGGGCTGAAATCGGACCTAAAAGAAACACACATTTTTTTGTTGCAACAAGTTCTCTGTTGCATTTTTATTTTTGTTTGCAGTAATGAACACACCCCACCACATGAGTTCCAAAAACATCCCTTCTCAGACACAGATGCTGCGTTTGTAACCAAGTGGGAGGTGGGAATGTGTAAATAACAGTAAGATGCATTCAAGTGCCAACAAGCTGCGTAAACCATAAACCAAAAAATACTACACTGCTTTTAACAATATTATAGTGTTAAAAAAAATGAAGATCGTTTTGTTACAATTAACTGCCAAAAAATGATGTATCAATGTCATTTTCTTAGTAGGTGACAGAGGTCAGCATGTGGGAAGAGTGAGCTCCGGATGGAAGAGGAGTTTCCCCACTATGATTTTAGTTATTTATATAACTAACTATATAAGTCAGTTAAGAACAAATTCTTATTTTCAACGATGGTCGAGGAACGGTGGGCCCCTTGTTCAGGGGAAGAACGACAGATTTTTACCTTGTCAGCTCGGGGATTCGATCATGCAACATTTCACTTACTATTCCAACGCTCTAACCACTAGGCCACCTGCCTCCTCTACACTCTAACCACTAGGCTACCTGCCGCCTCTACACTCTAACCACTAGGCTACCTGCCTCCCCTACACTCTAACCACTAGGCTACCTGCCTCCCCTACACTCTAACCACTAGTCTACCTGCCGCCCCTAAATCAAATCAAATGTATTTATATAGCCCTTCGTACATCAGCTGATATCTCAAAGTGCTGTACAGAAACCCAGCCTAAAACCCCAAACAGCAAGCAATGCAGGTGTAGAAGCACGGTGGCTAGGAAAACTCCCTAGAAAGGCCAAAACCTAGGAAGAAACCTAGAGAGGAACCAGGCTATGAGGGGTGGAGATTATAAACCTAGAGTGGAACCAGGCTATGAGGGGCGGCCAGTCCTCTTCTGGCTGTGCCGGGTGGAGATTATAACAGAACACGGCCAAGATGTTCAAATGTTCATAAATGACCAGCAGGGTCAGACAATAATAATCACAGGTAGAGCAGTTGAAACTGGAGCTCTAACCACTAGGCTACCTGCACCCCCCCTACGCTCTAACCACTAGGCTACCCTGCCTCCTCCACACTCTAACCACTAGGCTACCTGCCGCCTCTCCACTCTAACCACTAGGCTACCTGCCTCCCCTACACTCTAACCACTAGGCTACCTACCGCCCCTACACTCTAACCACGAGGCTACCTGCCACCCCTACACTCTAACCACTAGTCTACCTGCCCCCTACACTCTAACCACTAGGCTACCTGCCTCCCCTACACTCTAACCACTAGGCTACCTGCCGCCTCTACACTCTAACCACTAGGCTACCTGCCGCCTCTACACTCTAACCACTAGGCTACCTGATAGAGGAGCTTCCCACTAGTAATTACCAGTTGGAGGGCCATTCAAGTAGATTTTGAAGTCGTATGTGATAAATTCCCACTTGGCTACGAACACAGCACATTCTCTATTTATTAGGTTAACCTGCCCTCTAGTGGTGTTAGGTTGTACTGCAGCCTACAGGTTCTCACGTTCTGAGAAACTGTACCTTAGAATGAATTCTCTCCCCCTTTGACTGTATCTCTGTCAACAACAACAAGAATACCACCCTGCATACCACTGCTGGCTTGCTTCTGAAGCTAAGCAGGGTTGGTCCTGGTCAGCAACATACCAACCTGCATACCACTGCTGGCTTGCTTCTGAAGCTAAGCAGGGTTGGTCCTGGTCAGCAACATACCAACCTGCATACCACTGCTGGCTTGCTTCTGAAGCTAAGCAGGGTTGGTCCTGGTCGGTCCCTGGATGGGAGACCAGATGCTGCTGGAAGTGGTGTTGGAGGGCCAGTAGGAGGCACTGGCCTAAAAGAATATCCCAATGCCCCAGGGCAGTGATTGGGGACATTGCCTTTTGTAGGGTGCAGTCTTTTGGATGGGATGTTAAACATGTGTCCTGACTCTCTGAGTTAAAGACCCCATGACACTTATTGTAAGAGTAGGGGTGTTAACCCCGGTGTCCTGGCTAAATCCTCAAGCTTTCCTTCAAACCATCACGGTCACCTAATAGTTTTCATTTGGCTCATTCCTCTCCCCTGCAACTATTCCCCAGGTCGTTGCTGCAAATGAGAATGTGTTCTCAGTCAACTTACCTGTTAAAATCATTAAAAAGTATGATTACACTAGCCTGGGTACTAGTCTATTTGTGCCATCATGCCACTCCTTTTTATGACAAGAAGTGGCACAAGCTGACTGGTAGCCAGGCTATGATTCTGCATGAAAGAACTGGAAACAGATCATTATACCAACATTATTTATTTATCAAACAACATATAGGGTACTTTAACTTTACGCAAAATCCAAGCAGATTTTTAGTTTTATAATATTTACACAACATCCCAAAGACAGAAACGAAACATTATTTGACCAACAAATAACATTCCTGAAAATGCTTTGCATGACACTTTAAAAAAAAAAAAACAGCTATTCAGTGAAATATACACATTTTGCAATTTGTTGTCCGGCATTTATTGACAGACACTAAAATGTGAAATGTGCAAGAAACAGTTGAAGTTGGGAAAAGCAGTAAGAAGAAACCACAACATCCGAGAGGATGAAGACCTCTGACAGGTAAGACCTGGTTCTGGTATTCACAGTAAGAGAGCTGATCTAGGATCAGGTTCCCCAGGTCATTATGATCTAGGATCAGGTCCTCCAGGTCATTATGATCTAGGATCAGGTCCTCCAGGTCATTATGATCTAGGATCAGGTCCTCCAGGTCATTATGATCTAGGATCAGGTCCTCCAGGTCATTATGATCTAGGATCAGGTCCTCCAGGTCATTATGATCTAGGATCAGGTCCTCCAGGTCATTATGATCTATGATCAGGTCCTCCAGGTCATTATGATCTAGGATCAGGTCCTCCAGGTCATTATGATCTAGGATCAGGTCCTCCAGGTCATTATGATCTAGGATCAGGTCCTCCAGGTCATTATGATCTAGGATCAGGTCCTCCAGGTCATTATGATCTAGGATCAGGTCCTCCAGGTCATTATGATCTAGGATCAGGTCCTCCAGGTCATTATGATCTAGGATCAGGTCCTCCAGGTCATTATGATCTAGGATCAGGTCCATGTAATGTTATTCATTATGATCTAGGATCAGGTCCATGTAATGTTATTCATTATGATCTAGGATCAGGTCCTCCAGGTCATTATGATCTAGGATCAGGTCCTCCAGCTCATTATGATCTATGATCAGGTCCTCCAGGTCATTATGATCTAGGATCAGGTCCATGTAATGTTATTCATTATGATCTAGGATCACCACTCCTACTGAGACTATGACCTGATCCTAGATCACCACTCCTACTGAGACTCTTTAGGACCTGATCCTAGATCACCACTCCTACTGAGACTCTTTAGCACCTGATCCCAGATGACCACTCCTACTGAGAGTCTTTATAAATATGGGCCCAGACTTCTGATACAGCACGGTCCTCTAACAGGCTGTTTCAGGTCGGTTGGTGAAGGCCACCAGGTCTTTCCTCTCAGACTCCTTGGTTCTTGTCAGTCTGACTCTCGTGACAGAACCATCAACAAAGTGGAGTTGTTTACCACATCTCCTCG
>NC_088243.1:315797-333297 GCF_036934945.1 Oncorhynchus masou masou
GGGTGATATCTGTCCCTAGTGGTGGGTCATATTTGTCCCTAGTGGTGGGTCATATCTGTCCCTAGTGGTGGGTGATATCTGTCCCTAGTGGTGGGTGATATCTGTCCCTAGTGGTGGGTGATATCTGTCCCTAGTGGTGGGTGATATCTGTCCCTAGTGGTGGGTGATATCTGTCCCTAGTGGTGGGTGATATCTGTCCCTAGTGGTGGGTGATATCTGTCCCTAGTGGTGGGTGATATCTGTCCCTAGTGGTGGGTGATATCTGTCCCTAGTGGTGGGTGATATCTGTCCCTAGTGGTGGGTCATATATGTCCCTAGTGGTGGGTGATATCTGTCCCTAGTGGTGGGTGATATCTGTCCCTAGTGGTGGGTGATATATGTCCCTAGTGGTGGGTGATATATGTCCCTAGTGGTGGGTGATATATGTCCCTAGTGGTGGGTCATATATGTCCCTAGTGGTGGGTGATATCTGTCCCTAGTGGTGGGTGATATATGTCCCTAGTGGTGGGTGATATATGTCCCTAGTGGTGGGTGATATCTGTCCCTAGTGGTGGGTCATATCTGTCCCTAGTGGTGGGTGATATCTGTCCCTAGTGGTGGGTGATATCTGTCCCTAGTGGTGGGTGATGGTACTGACCTGTGACTGTGGCCTCATCGCTCCAGAGCCTCTACTACACTCTGCCAGACCCAGGCTGTCTGAACCCAGGCTCTCCAGACACAGCCCTCCCTGTCTCAACACACTGGACACTGCATCCCTCTCCGGGATCCTGGGAGAGAGAGAGGTGAGAGGGAGATGAGAGGGAGATGAGAGGTGAGAGGGAGAGAGAGAGGTGAGAGGGAGATGAGAGGGAGAGAGAGAGGTGAGAGGGAGATGAGAGGTGAGAGGGAGAGAGAGAGGTGAGAGGGAGATGAGAGGGAGAGAGGGAGATGAGAGGGAGAGAGAGAGGTGAGAGGGAGATGAGAGGTGAGAGAGAGAGGTGAGAGGGAGATGAGAGGGAGAGAGAGGTGAGAGGGAGATGAGAGGTGAGAGGGGAGAGAGAGAGGTGAGAGGGAGATGAGAGGTGAGAGGGGAGAGAGAGGTGAGAGGGAGATGAGAGGGAGATGAGAGGGAGATGAGAGGTGAGAGGAGAGAGAGAGGTGAGAGGGAGATGAGAGGAGAGAGAGGTGAGAGGGAGATGAGAGGTGAGAGGGGAGAGAGAGGTGAGAGGGAGATGAGAGGGGGAGAGAGGTGAGAGGGAGATGAGAGGTGAGAGGGAGAGAGAGGGTGAGAGGGAGATGAGAGGGAGATGAGAGGGAGAGAGAGGTGAGAGGGAGATGAGAGGTGAGAGGGAGAGAGAGAGGTGAGAGGGAGATGAGAGGTGAGAGGAGAGAGAGAGTGAGAGAGGAGATGAGAGGGAGATGAGAGGGAGATGAGAGGTGAGAGGGAGAGAGAGAGGTGAGAGGGAGATGAGAGGGAGATGAGAGGGAGAGAGAGGTGAGAGGAGATGAGAGGTGAGAGGGGAGAGAGAGGTGAGAGGGAGATGAGAGGAGAGAGAGAGAGGTGAGAGGGAGATGAGAGGGAGATGAGAGGGAGAGAGAGGTGAGAGGGAGATGAGAGGTGAGAGGAGAGAGAGAGGTGAGAGGGAGATGAGAGGGAGATGAGAGGGAGAGAGAGAGGTGAGAGGGAGATGAGAGGTGAGAGGGAGAGAGAGGTGAGAGGGAGATGAGAGGGAGATGAGAGGGAGAGAGAGGTGAGAGGGAGATGAGAGGTGAGAGGGAGATGAGAGGGAGATGAGAGGGAGAGAGAGGTGAGAGGAGATGAGAGGTGAGAGGGAGATGAGAGGAGATGAGAGGGGAGAGAGAGAGGTGAGAGGTGAGAGGGAGATGAGAGAGGTGAGAGGGAGAGAGAGAGGTGAGAGAGAGGTGAGAGGGAGATGAGAGGGAGATGAGAGGAGAGAGAGAGGTGAGAGGGAGATGAGAGGTGAGAGGAGATGAGAGGGAGATGAGAGGGGGAGAGAGAGGTGAGAGGTGAGAGGTGAGAGGGAGATGAGAGGAGATGAGAGGGAGAGAGAGGTGAGAGGAGATGAGAGGTGAGAGGGAGATGAGAGGGAGATGAGAGGGGAGAGAGAGGTGAGAGGTGAGAGGGAGATGAGAGAGGTGAGAGGTGAGAGGGAGGAGAGAGAGGTGAGAGGGAGATGAGAGGGGAGAGAGGGAGAGGGAGAGAGAGGTGAGAGGTGAGAGGGAGATGAGAGAGGTGAGAGGGAGAGAGAGAGAGGTGAGAGGGAGATGAGAGGTGAGAGGAGATGAGAGGGAGATGAGGGAGAGAGAGAGGTGAGAGGGAGATGAGAGGTGAGAGGGAGATGAGAGGGAGATGAGAGGGAGAGAGAGAGGTGAGAGGTGAGAGGGAGAGAGGTGTGAGGGAGATGAGAGGTGAGAGGGAGATGAGAGGTGAGAGGGAGAGAGAGAGGTGAGAGGGAGATGAGAGGTGAGAGGGAGAGAGAGAGGTGAGAGGGAGATGAGAGGTGAGAGGGAGAGAGAGAGGTGAGAGGGAGATGAGAGGGAGATGAGAGGGAGATGAGAGGTGAGAGGGAGAGAGAGAGGTGAGAGGGAGATGAGAGGGAGATGAGAGGGAGAGAGAGAGGTGAGAGGGAGATGAGAGGTGAGAGGGAGAGAGAGAGGTGAGGGAGATGAGAGGTGAGAGGAGAGAGAGAGGTGAGAGGAGATGAGAGGTGAGAGGGAGAGAGAGAGGTGAGAGGGAGATGAGAGGGAGATGAGGGAGATGAGAGGTGAGAGAGAGAGAGAGGTGAGAGGGAGATGAGAGGGAGATGAGAGGGAGAGAGAGAGGTGAGAGGGAGATGAGAGGTGAGAGGGAGAGAGAGAGGTGAGAGGGAGATGAGAGGTGAGAGGAGAGAGAGAGGTGAGAGGGAGATGAGAGGGAGATGAGAGGGAGAGAGAGAGGTGAGAGGGAGATGAGAGGTGAGAGGGAGAGAGAGAGGTGAGAGGGAGATGAGAGGGAGATGAGAGGGAGAGAGAGAGGTGAGAGGGAGATGAGAGGTGAGAGGGAGATGAGAGGGAGATGAGAGGGAGAGAGAGAGGTGAGAGGGAGATGAGAGGTGAGAGGGAGATGAGAGGGAGATGAGAGGGAGAGAGAGAGGTGAGAGGTGAGAGGGAGATGAGAGAGGTGAGAGGGAGAGAGAGAGGTGAGAGGGAGATGAGAGGTGAGAGGGAGATGAGAGGAGATGAGAGGGGAGAGAGAGGTGAGAGGGAGATGAGAGGTGAGAGGGAGATGAGAGGGAGATGAGAGGGGAGAGAGAGGTGAGAGGTGAGAGGAGAGAGAGGTGAGAGGGAGATGAGAGGTGAGAGGGAGATGAGAGGTGAGAGGGAGAGAGAGGTGAGAGGGAGATGAGAGGTGAGAGGGGAGAGAGAGGTGAGAGGGAGATGAGAGGTGAGAGGGAGAGAGAGGTGAGAGGGAGATGAGAGGGAGATGAGAGGGAGATGAGAGGTGAGAGGGAGAGAGAGAGGTGAGAGGGAGATGAGAGGGAGATGAGAGGGGGAGAGAGAGGTGAGAGGAGATGAGAGGTGAGAGGGAGAGAGAGGTGAGAGGGAGATGAGAGGTGAGAGGAGAGAGAGAGGTGAGAGGGAGATGAGAGGTGAGAGGGAGAGAGAGAGAGGTGAGAGGGAGATGAGAGGGAGATGAGAGGGAGATGAGAGGTGAGAGGGAGAGAGAGAGGTGAGAGGGAGATGAGAGGGAGATGAGAGGGGAGAGAGAGGTGAGAGGGAGATGAGAGGTGAGAGGGAGAGAGAGAGGTGAGAGGGAGATGAGAGGTGAGAGGGAGAGAGAGAGGTGAGAGGGAGATGAGAGGGAGATGAGAGGGAGAGAGAGGTGAGAGGGAGATGAGAGGTGAGAGGGAGAGAGAGAGGTGAGAGGGAGATGAGAGGGAGATGATGAGAGGGAGAGAGGTGAGAGGAGATGAGAGGTGAGGGAGATGAGAGGGAGATGAGAGGAGAGAGAGGTGAGAGGGAGATGAGAGGTGAGAGGAGATGAGAGGAGATGAGAGGGAGAGAGAGAGGTGAGAGGTGAGAGGGAGATGAGAGAGGTGAGAGGGAGAGAGAGAGGTGAGAGGGAGATGAGAGGTGAGAGGGAGATGAGAGGGAGATGAGAGGGAGAGAGAGAGGTGAGAGGGAGATGAGAGGTGAGAGGGAGATGAGAGGGAGATGAGAGGGAGAGAGAGAGGTGAGAGGTGAGAGGTGAGAGGGAGATGAGAGGGAGATGAGAGGGAGAGAGAGGTGAGAGGGAGATGAGAGGTGAGAGGGAGATGAGAGGGAGATGAGAGGGAGAGAGAGAGGTGAGAGGTGAGAGGGAGATGAGAGAGGTGAGAGGTGAGAGGGAGAGAGAGAGGTGAGAGGGAGATGAGAGGGAGAGAGAGAGGTGAGAGGGAGATGAGAGGGAGAGAGAGAGGTGAGAGGGAGAGAGAGGTGAGAGGTGAGAGGGAGAGAGAGAGGTGAGAGGGAGAGAGAGGTGAGAGGGAGATGAGAGGTGAGAGGGAGATGAGAGGAGATGAGAGGGAGAGAGAGGTGAGAGGGAGATGAGAGGTGAGAGGGAGATGAGAGGGAGATGAGAGGGAGAGAGAGAGAGGTGAGAGGGAGATGAGAGGTGAGAGGGAGATGAGAGGGAGATGAGAGGGAGAGAGAGGTGAGAGGTGAGAGGGAGATGAGAGAGGTGAGAGGGAGAGAGAGAGGTGAGAGAGAGGTGAGAGGGAGATGAGAGGGAGATGAGAGGGAGAGAGAGAGAGGTGAGAGGGAGATGAGAGTGAGAGAGGAGAGAGAGAGGAGATGAGAGGGAGAGAGAGAGGTGAGAGGTGAGAGGTGAGAGGGAGATGAGAGGGAGATGAGAGGGAGAGAGAGGTGAGAGGGAGATGAGAGGTGAGAGGGAGATGAGAGGGAGATGAGAGGAGAGAGAGAGAGGTGAGAGGTGAGAGGGAGATGAGAGAGGTGAGAGGTGAGAGGGGAGAGAGAGGTGAGAGGGAGATGAGAGGGAGAGAGAGAGGTGAGAGGGAGAGAGAGAGGTGAGAGGTGAGAGGGAGATGAGAGAGGTGAGAGGGAGAGAGAGAGGTGAGGGAGATGAGAGGTGAGAGGGAGATGAGAGAGGGAGATGAGAGGAGAGAGAGGTGAGAGGGAGATGAGAGGTGAGAGGGAGATGAGAGGGAGATGAGAGGAGAGAGAGAGGTGAGAGGTGAGAGGGAGAGAGAGAGGTGAGAGGGAGATGAGAGGTGAGAGGGAGATGAGAGGTGAGAGGGAGAGAGAGAGGTGAGAGGGAGATGAGAGGTGAGAGGGAGAGAGAGAGGTGAGAGGGAGATGAGAGGTGAGAGGGAGAGAGAGAGGTGAGAGGGAGATGAGAGGGAGATGAGAGGGAGAGAGAGGTGAGAGGGAGATGAGAGGTGAGAGGGGAGAGAGAGAGGTGAGAGGGAGATGAGAGGGAGATGAGAGGGAGAGAGAGGTGAGAGGGAGAGAGAGAGAGGTGAGAGGGAGATGAGAGGTGAGAGGGAGAGAGAGGTGAGAGGGAGATGAGAGGGAGATGAGAGGGAGAGAGAGAGGTGAGAGGGAGATGAGAGGTGAGAGGGAGAGAGAGAGGTGAGAGGGAGATGAGAGGGAGATGAGAGGGAGAGAGAGAGGTGAGAGGGAGATGAGAGGTGAGAGGGAGAGAGAGAGGTGAGAGGGAGATGAGAGGGAGATGAGAGGGAGATGAGAGGTGAGAGGGAGAGAGAGAGAGGTGAGAGGGAGATGAGAGGTGAGAGGGAGAGAGAGAGGTGAGAGAGGAGATGAGAGGGAGATGAGAGGGAGAGAGAGAGGTGAGAGGGAGATGAGAGGTGAGGGAGAGAGAGAGGTGAGAGGGAGATGAGAGGGAGATGAGAGGGAGAGAGAGAGGTGAGAGGGAGAGAGAGAGGTGAGAGGGAGATGAGAGGTGAGAGGGAGAGAGAGAGGTGAGAGGGAGATGAGAGGTGAGAGGGAGAGAGAGAGGTGAGAGGGAGATGAGAGGGAGATGAGAGGGAGAGAGAGGTGAGAGGGAGATGAGAGGTGAGAGGGAGAGAGAGAGGTGAGAGGGAGATGAGAGGAGATGAGAGGGAGAGAGAGGTGAGAGGGAGATGAGAGGTGAGAGGAGATGAGAGGGAGATGAGAGGGAGAGAGAGAGGTGAGAGGGAGATGAGAGGTGAGAGGGAGATGAGAGGAGAGAGAGAGGTGAGAGGTGAGAGGGAGATGAGAGAGGTGAGAGGGAGATGAGAGGTGAGAGGGAGATGAGAGGGAGGTGAGAGGGAGAGAGAGAGGTGAGAGGGAGATGAGAGGTGAGAGGGAGATGAGAGGGGAGGTGAGAGGGGAGAGAGAGGTGAGAGGGAGATGAGAGGTGAGAGAGGAGATGAGAGGGAGATGAGAGGAGAGAGAGGTGAGAGGGAGATGAGAGGTGAGAGGGAGATGAGAGGGAGATGAGAGGGAGAGAGAGAGGTGAGAGGTGAGAGGTGAGAGGGAGATGAGAGGGAGATGAGAGAGGAGAGAGGTGAGAGGGAGATGAGAGGTGAGAGGGAGATGAGAGGGAGATGAGAGGGAGAGAGAGGGTGAGAGGTGAGAGGGAGATGAGAGAGGTGAGAGGTGAGAGGGGGAGAGAGAGGTGAGAGGGAGATGAGAGGGAGAGAGAGAGGTGAGAGGGAGATGAGAGGGAGAGAGAGAGGTGAGAGGGAGAGAGAGGTGAGAGGTGAGAGGGAGATGAGAGAGGTGAGAGGGAGAGAGAGAGAGGTGAGAGGGAGATGAGAGGTGAGAGGGAGATGAGAGGGAGATGAGAGGGAGAGAGAGGTGAGAGGGAGATGAGAGGTGAGAGGGAGATGAGAGGGAGATGAGAGGGAGAGAGAGAGGTGAGAGGTGAGAGGTGAGAGGGAGATGAGAGGGAGAGATGAGAGGAGAGAGGTGAGAGGGAGATGAGAGGTGAGAGGGAGATGAGAGGGAGATGAGAGGGAGAGAGAGAGGTGAGAGGTGAGAGGGAGATGAGAGAGGGAGAGAGGTGAGAGGGAGAGAGAGGTGAGAGGGAGATGAGAGGGAGAGAGAGAGGTGAGAGGGAGATGAGAGGGAGAGAGAGAGGTGAGAGGGAGAGAGAGAGGTGAGAGGTGAGAGGGAGATGAGAGAGGTGAGAGGGAGAGAGAGAGGTGAGAGGGAGATGAGAGGTGAGAGGGAGATGAGAGGGAGATGAGAGGGAGAGAGAGAGGTGAGAGGGAGATGAGAGGGAGATGAGAGGGAGAGAGAGAGGTGAGAGGGAGATGAGAGGTGAGAGGAGATGAGAGGGGAGATGAGAGGGAGATGAGAGGGAGATGAGAGGGAGAGAGAGAGGTGAGAGGGAGATGAGAGGTGAGAGGAGATGAGAGGGAGGAGAGATGGAGAGAGAGAGGTGAGAGGTGAGAGGAGATGAGAGAGGTGAGAGGAGAGAGAGAGGTGAGAGGGAGATGAGAGGTGAGAGGGAGATGAGAGGGAGATGAGAGGGAGAGAGAGAGGTGAGAGAGGTGAGAGGTGAGAGGGAGATGAGAGGGAGATGAGAGGGAGAGAGAGAGGTGAGAGGTGAGAGGTGAGAGGGAGATGAGAGGAGATGAGAGGGGAGAGAGAGGTGAGAGGGAGATGAGAGGTGAGAGGGAGATGAGAGGGAGATGAGAGGGAGAGAGAGGTGAGAGGTGAGAGGGAGATGAGAGAGATGAGAGGTGAGAGGGAGAGAGAGAGGTGAGAGGGAGATGAGAGGGAGAGAGAGAGGTGAGAGGGAGATGAGAGGGAGAGAGAGAGGTGAGAGGGAGAGAGAGAGGTGAGAGGTGAGAGGGAGATGAGAGAGGTGAGAGGGGAGAGAGGTGAGAGGGAGATGAGAGGTGAGAGGGAGATGAGAGGGAGATGAGAGGGAGAGAGAGAGGTGAGAGGGAGATGAGAGGTGAGAGGGAGATGAGAGGAGATGAGAGGGAGAGAGAGAGGTGAGAGGTGAGAGGGAGATGAGAGAGGTGAGAGGTGAGAGGGGAGAGAGAGGTGAGAGGGAGATGAGAGGGAGAGAGAGAGGGTGAGAGGGAGATGAGAGGGAGAGAGAGAGGTGAGAGGGAGAGAGGTGAGAGGGGAGATGAGAGAGGTGAGAGGGAGAGAGAGAGGTGAGAGGGAGATGAGAGGTGAGAGGGAGATGAGAGGGAGATGAGAGGAGGGAGAGAGGTGAGAGGAGAGATGAGAGGTGAGAGGGAGATGAGAGGGAGATGAGAGGGAGAGAGGTGAGAGGTGAGAGGTGAGGGAGATGAGAGGGAGATGAGAGGGAGAGAGAGGTGAGAGGGAGATGAGAGGTGAGAGGGAGATGAGAGGGAGATGAGAGGGAGAGAGAGAGGTGAGAGGGGGAGATGAGAGAGGTGAGAGGTGAGAGGGAGAGAGAGAGGTGAGAGGGAGATGAGAGGGAGAGAGAGAGGTGAGAGGGAGATGAGAGGGAGAGAGAGAGTGTGAGAGGGGGAGAGAGAGGTGAGAGGTGAGAGGGAGATGAGAGAGGTGAGAGGGAGAGAGAGGTGAGAGGGAGATGAGAGGTGAGAGAGGGAGATGAGAGGGAGATGAGAGGGAGAGAGAGAGGTGAGAGGGAGATGAGAGGGAGATGAGAGGGAGAGAGAGGTGAGAGGGAGATGAGAGGTGAGAGGGAGATGAGAGGGAGATGAGAGGGAGAGAGAGAGAGGTGAGAGGGAGATGAGCGGTGAGAGGGAGATGAGAGGGAGATGAGAGGGGAGAGAGAGGTGAGAGGTGAGAGGGAGATGAGAGAGGTGAGAGGGAGAGAGAGGTGAGAGGGAGAGAGGTGAGAGGGAGATGAGAGGGAGATGAGAGGGAGAGAGAGAGGTGAGAGGGAGATGAGAGGTGAGAGGGAGATGAGAGGTGAGAGGGAGATGAGAGAGGAGATGAGAGGGAGAGAGAGAGGTGAGAGGGAGATGAGAGGTGAGAGAGGAGATGAGAGGAGATAGAGGGAGAGAGAGAGGTGAGAGGGAGATGAGAGGTGAGAGGAGATGAGAGGGAGATGAGAGAGGGAGAGAGAGAGGTGAGAGGTGAGAGGTGAGAGGGAGATGAGAGGGAGATGAGAGGGAGAGAGAGGTGAGAGGGAGATGAGAGGTGAGAGGGAGATGAGAGGGAGATGAGAGGGAGAGAGAGAGGTGAGAGGTGAGAGGGAGATGAGAGAGATGAGAGGTGAGAGGGAGAGAGAGAGGTGAGAGGGAGATGAGAGGAGAGAGAGAGGTGAGAGGGAGATGAGAGGGAGAGAGAGGTGAGAGGGAGAGAGAGAGGTGAGAGGTGAGAGGGAGATGAGAGAGGTGAGAGGGAGAGAGAGGTGAGAGGGAGATGAGAGGTGAGAGGGAGATGAGAGAGGGAGATGAGAGGGAGAGAGAGAGGTGAGAGGTGAGAGGAGATGAGAGAGGTGAGAGGAGAGAGAGGTGAGAGGGAGATGAGAGGTGAGAGGGAGATGAGAGGGAGATGAGGGAGGAGAGAGGTGAGAGGTGAGAGGGAGATGAGAGGTGAGAGGAGAGAGAGAGGTGAGAGGGAGATGAGAGGTGAGAGGGAGATGAGAGGGAGATGAGAGGTGAGAGGGAGGTGAGAGGGAGATGAGAGGGAGAGAGAGAGGTGAGAGGGAGAGAGAGAGGTGAGAGGTGAGAGGGAGATGAGAGAGGTGAGAGGGAGAGAGAGAGGTGAGAGGGAGATGAGAGGTGAGAGGGAGATGAGAGGGAGATGAGAGGGAGAGAGAGAGGTGAGAGGTGAGAGGGAGATGAGAGAGGTGAGAGGGAGAGAGAGAGGTGAGAGGGAGATGAGAGGTGAGAGGGAGATGAGAGGGAGATGAGAGAGAGAGAGGTGAGAGGGAGATGAGAGGTGAGAGGGAGATGAGAGGGAGATGAGAGGGAGAGAGAGAGGTGAGAGGTGAGAGGTGAGAGGGAGATGAGAGGGAGATGAGAGGGAGAGAGAGGTGAGAGGGAGATGAGAGGTGAGAGGGAGATGAGAGGGGAGAGAGAGGTGAGAGGTGAGAGGGAGATGAGAGAGGTGAGAGGTGAGGGGGAGAGAGAGGTGAGAGGGAGATGAGAGGGAGAGAGAGAGGTGAGAGGGAGATGAGAGGGAGAGAGAGAGGTGAGAGGGAGAGATGAGAGAGAGAGAGAGGTGAGAGGGAGATGAGAGGGAGAGAGAGAGGTGAGAGGGAGATGAGAGGGAGAGAGAGAGGTGAGAGGGAAATGAGAGAGGTGAGAGGTAGAGAGAGAGGTGAGAGGTAAGAGAGAGAGGTGAGAGGTAAGAGAGAGGTGAGAGAGAGAGGGAGATGAGAGAGAGGTGAGAAGGAGATGTGAGAGGTAAGAGAGAGGTGAGAGGGAGAGAGAGAGGTGAGAGGGATATGAGAGGTGAGAGGGAGATGAGAGGGAGAGAGAGAGATGAGAGAGAGAGGGAGATGAGAGAGAGAGGTGAGAAGGAGATGTGAGAGGTAAAGAGAGGTGAGAGGAGAGAGAGAGGTGAGAGGGATATGAGAGGTGAGAGGGAGGTGAGAGGGAGATGAGAGGGAGAGAGAGAGGTGAGAGAGGGAGATGAGAGAGAGAGGTGAGAAGGAGATGTGAGAGGTAAGAGAGAGGTGAGAGGGAGAGAGAGAGGTGAGAGGGATATGAGAGGTGAGAGGGAGGTGAGAGGGAGATGAGAGGGAGAGAGAGAGGTGAGAGAGAGAGGGAGATGAGAGAGAGGTGAGAAGGAGATGTGAGAGGTAAGAGAGAGGTGAGAGGGAGAGAGAGAGGTGAGAGGGATATGAGAGGTGAGAGGGAGGTGAGAGGGAGATGAGAGAGAGAGAGGGAGATGAGAGAGAGGGAGATGAGAGAGAGAGGTGAGAGGTGAGAAGGAGATGAGAGAGGTAAGAGAGAGGTGAGAGAGAGACAGAGACAGAGCTTTACAATTGAATGGCTGGTTATTGAATACATGTATATTTGTAAACTTCTGGCTGTTTTTATTGTTTTTACTGTGAGAGCTCGGGTGAGTAAGACTGCAAATATTTTCATTACACATGATAAAATAAACGCTTTAAAAAAGAGAGACACGGGGTAAGGAAGCATGAGAGGAACAGGAGGCAATGGAGAGAGAGGAACAGGAGGTAATGGAGAGAGAGGAACAGGAGGTAATGGAGAGAGAGGGGAACAGGAGGTAATGGAGAGAGAGAGGAACATGAGGTAATGGAGAGAGAGAGGAACATGAGGTAATGGAGAGAGAGGGGAACAGGGGGTAATGGAAAGAGAGGGGAACAGGGGGTAATGGAAAGAGAGGGGAACAGGGGGTAATGGAAAGAGAGGGGAACAGGGGGTAATGGAGAGAGTGGGGAACAGGGGGTAATGGAGAGAGTGGGGAACAGGAGGTAATGGAGAGTGGGGAACAGGAGGTAATGGAGAGAGAGGGGAACAGGAGGTAATGGAGAGAGAGGGGAACAGGAGGTAATGGAGAGAGGGGGAACAGGAGGTAATGGAGAGAGAGGGGAACAGGAGGTAATGGAGAGAGAGGGGAACAGGAGGTAATGGAGAGAGGAACATGAGGTAATGGAGAGAGAGGGGAACAAAGAATTATCTATCCAAAATGGAGATGTATGGGTAAACCACTTCTCCAATCTTTTTGGCTCTATAACAAAGAATAAAGAGCAAAAACATATACATGATCAAATACAGATCTTAGAATCAACTATTAAAGACTACCAGAACCCACTGGATTCTCCAATTACATTGAATGAGTTACAGGACAAAATAAAAACCCTCCAACCCAAAAAGGCCTGTGGTGTTGATGATATCCTCAATGAAATGATCAAATATACAGACAACAAATTCCAATTGGCTACATGAACTCTTCAACATACTAACTATACTAAAACTCTTTAACATCATCCTTAGCTCTGGCATCTTCCCCAATATCTGGAACCAAGGACTGATCACCCCAATCCACAAAAGTGGAGACAAATTCGACCCCAATAACTACCGTCAACAGCAACCTTGGGAAAAACCTCTGCATCATTATTAACAGCAGACTTGTACATTTCCTCAATGAAAACAATGTACTGAGCAAATGTCAAATTGGCTTTTTACCAAATTACCGTACAACAGACCATGTATTCACCCTGCACACCCTAATTGACAACCAAACAAACCAAAACAAAGGCAAAGTCTTCTCGTGCTTTGTTGATTTCAAAAAAGCCTCAATTTGGCATGAGGGTCTGCTACACAAACTGATGGAAAGTGGTGTTGGGGGTAAAACATACAACATCATAAAATCCATGTACACAAACAACAAGTGTGCGGTTAAAATTGGCAAAAAACACACATTTCTTCACACAGGGTCGTGGGGTTAGACAGGGATGCAGCTTAAGCCCCACCCTCTTCAACATATATATCAACGAACTGGCGCGGGCACTAGAAAAGTCTGCAGCACCCGGCCTCACCCTACTAGAATCTGAAGTCAAATGTCTGCTGTTTGCTGATGATCTGGTGCTTAGGTCACCAACCAAGGAGGGCCTACAGCAGCACCTAGATCTTATGCACAGATTCTGTCAGACCTGGGCCCTGACAGTAAATCTCAGTAAGACCAAAATAATGGTGTTCCAAAAAAGGTCCAGTCAACAGGACCACAAATACATATTCCCTCTCCCCTCTCACCTGTCTGGCAGAGACTCTCCCCTCTCACCTGTCTGGCAGAGACTCTCCCCTCTCACCTGTCTGGCAGAGACTCTCCCCTCTCACCTGTCTGGCAGTGACTCTCCCCTCTCACCTGTCTGGCAGTGACTCTCCCCTCTCACCTGTCTGGTAGAGACTCTCCCCTCTCACCTGTCTGGTAGAGACTCTCCCCTCTCACCTGTCTGGTAGAGACTCTCCCCTCTCACCTGTCTGGTAGAGACTCTCCCCTCTCACCTGTCTGGTAGAGACTCTCCCCTCTCACCTGTCTGGTAGAGACTCTCCCTCTCACCTGTCTGGTAGAGACTCTCCCCTCTCACCTGTCTGGTAGAGACTCTCCCCTCTCACCTGTCTGGTAGAGACTCTCCCTCTCACCTGTCTGGTAGAGACTCTCCCCTCTCACCTGTCTGGTAGAGACTCTCCCCTCTCACCTGTCTGGCAGAGACTCTCCCCTCTCCCCTGTCTGGTAGAGACTCTCCCCTCTCCCCTGTCTGGTAGAGACTCTCCCCTCTCCCTGTCTGGTAGAGACTCTCCCCTCTCCCCTGTCTGGTAGAGACTCTCCCTCTCCCTGTCTGGTAGAGACTCTCCCCTCTCCCTGTCTGGTAGAGACTCTCCCCTCTCCCCTGTCTGGTAGAGACTCTCCCTCTCCCCTGTCTGGTAGAGACTCTCCCCTCTCACCTGTCTGGTAGAGACTCTCCCCTCTCACCTGTCTGGTAGAGACTCTCCCTCTCACCTGTCTGGTAGAGACTCTCCCCTCTCACCTGTCTGGTAGAGACTCTCCCTCTCTGGTAGAGACTCTCCCCTCTCCCCTGTCTGGTAGAGACTCTCCCTCTCCCCTGTCTGGTAGAGACTCTCCCCTCTCCCCTGTCTGGTAGAGACTCTCCCTCTCCCCTGTCTGGTAGAGACTCTCCCCTCTCCCTGTCTGGTAGAGACTCTCCCTCTCCCCTGTCTGGTAGAGACTCTCCCCTCTCCCCTGTCTGGTAGAGACTCTCCCCTCTCCCTGTCTGGTAGAGACTCTCCCCTCTCCCTGTCTGGTAGAGACTCTCCCTCTCCCCTGTCTGGTATAGACTCTCCCCTCTCATGTAGAGACTCTCCCCTCTCACCTGTCTGGTAGAGACTCTCCCCTCTCACCTGTCTGGTAGAGACTCTCCCCTCTCATCTGTCTGGTAGAGACTCTCCCCTCTCACCTGTCTGGTAGAGACCTTCCCCTCTCACCTGTCTGGTAGAGACTCTCCCCTCTCACCTGTCTGGTAGAGACTCTCCCCTCTCACCTGTCTGGTAGAGACTCTCCCCTCTCCCCTGTCTGGTAGAGACTCTCCCCTCTCCCCTGTCTGGTAGAGACTCTCCCCTCTCCCCTGTCTGGTAGAGACTCTCCCCTCTCCCCTGTCTGGTATAGACTCTCCCCTCTCATGTAGAGACTCTCCCCTCTCACCTGTCTGGTAGAGACTCTCCCCTCTCACCTGTCTGGTAGAGACTCTCCCCTCTCACCTGTCTGGTAGAGACTCTCCCCTCTCACCTGTCTGGTAGAGACTCTCCCCTCTCACCTGTCTGGTAGAGACTCTCCCCTCTCACCTGTCTGGTAGAGACTCTCCCCTCTCCCCTGTCTGGTAGAGACTCTCCCCTCTCACCTGTCTGGTCGAGACTCTCCCCTCTCACCTGTCTGGTCGAGACTCTCCCCTCTCACCTGTCTGGTCGAGACTCTCCCCTCTCACCTGTCTGGTAGAGACTCTCCCCTCTCACCTGTCTGGTAGAGACTCTCCCCTCTCACCTGTCTGGTAGAGACTCTCCCCTCTCACCTGTCTGGTAGAGACTCTCCCCTCTCACCTGTCTGGTAGAGACTCTCCCCTCTCACCTGTCTGGTAGAGACTCTCCCCTCTCACCTGTCTGGTAGAGACTCTCCCCTCTCACCTGTCTGGTAGAGACTCTCCCCTCTCACCTGTCTGGTAGAGACTCTCCCCTCTCACCTGTCTGGTAGAGACTCTCCCCTCTCACCTGTCTGGTAGAGACTCTCCCCTCTCACCTGTCTGGTAGAGACTCTCCCCTCTCACCTGTCTGGTAGAGACTCTCCCCTCTCACCTGTCTGGTAGAGACTCTCCCCTCTCACCTGTCTGGTAGAGACTCTCCCCTCTCACCTGTCTTGTGAGACTCTCCCCTCTCACCTGTCTTGTAGAGACTCTCCCCTCTCACCTGTCTGGTAGAGACTCTCCCCTCTCACCTGTCTGGTAGAGACTCTCCCCTCTCACCTGTCTGGTAGAGACTTTCCCCCTCTCACCTGTCTGGTAGAGACTCTCCCCCTCTCACCTCTCACCTGTCTGGTAGAGACTCTCCCCTCTCACCTGTCTGATAGAGACACACCCCTCTCACCTGTCTGGTAGAGACACACCCCTCTCACCTGTCTGGTAGAGACACACCCCTCTCACCTGTCTGGTAGAGACTCTCCCCTCTCACCTCTCACCTGTCTGGTAGAGACTCTCCCCTCTCACCTCTCACCTGTCTGGTAGAGACACACCCCTCTCACCTGTCTGGTAGAGACTCTCCCCTCTCACCTGTCTGGTAGAGACTCTCCCTTCTCACCTGTCTGGTAGAGACTCTCCCCTCTCACCTGTCTGGTAGAGACTCTCCCCTCTCACCTGTCTGGTAGAGACTCTCCCTTCTCACCTGTCTGGTAGAGACCCTCCCCTCTCACCTGTCACCTGTCTGGTAGAGACTCTCCCCTCTCACCTGTCTGGTAGAGACTCTCCCCTCTCACCTGTCACCTGTCTGGTAGAGACTCTCCCCTCTCAGGTAGAGACTCTCCCCTCTCACCTGTCTGGTAGAGACTCTCCCCTCTCACCTCTCACCTGTCTGGTAGAGACTCTCCCCTCTCACCTTAGCTCAGGGTAAACGTTCTCCATATACCAATGGAAAGACTTGCAGTTCAGCTTGTGTCGTAGAGTCAGCCGGTCCACAATGCTACAGGAAGGAATGAGCATGGAGAGGGGGAGAGGGGGAAGGGAGAGGGGAAGGGGGGAGGGGAGAGGGGGAGAAGGAGAAGGAGTGAGGGAAGAGGGGGGGGGAGGGGGAGAGGGGAAAGGGGGAGGGGGAGAGGGGGAGAAGGAGAAGGAGAGAGGGAAGAGGGAGAAGGAGAGGGGGAGAGGGGGGAGAGGGGAAGGGGGAGGGGAGGGGGAGAAGGAGAAGGAGAGAGGGAAGAGGGAGAAGGAGAGGGGGAGAGGGGTGAGGGGAAAGGGGGGAGGGGAGAAGGAGAGAGGGAAGAGGGAGAAGGAGAGGGGAGAGGGGAGAGGGGGAGGGGAGAGGGGAGAAGGAGAAGGAGGAAGGGAGAGGGCAGAGGGAGAAGGGGGAAGGGGGAAAGGGAGTGACGGGAGAGGGGGAAGGGGAAGGGGAGGGGGAGAGGGGAAGGGGAAGGGAGAGAGAGAGGGGGAGGGAGAAGGGAGAGGGGGAGAGAGAGGGGAGAGGGGAGAGAGAGAGGGGAGAGGGGGAAGGGAGAGGGGGAGGGGGAAGGGGGAAGGGGAAGGGAGAGGGAGAGAGGGGAAGGGGAGAGGGGGAAGGGGGAGAGGGGGAAGGGGGAGAGGGGGAAGGGGAGAGGGGGAAGGGGAGAGGAGGAAGGGGAGAGGAGAAAGGGAGAGGAGGAAGGGGAGAGGAGGAAGGGGAGAGGAGAAAGGGGAGAGGGGGAAGGGGAGAGAAAAATATGGCCGTTTTTCCATTTCCTGAAAAGTTTCTGTTTTGAGATGTTTTCATCCAACAGCAAAGATATGAATAGTGTTGGTTAACAGGTACCAGAGAGGACTACTAACCTGCCGAAGGCCTTGCCCTGCGCTGAGGGCCTTGCTGAGTAGTAGTACTGCTTATACTCATCCATCCACACCTCTGCTGCCCGACGCGTGTTCCTGACCCCCCACACACACACACACACACACACACACACACACACACACACACCTGGTTAGGGAGGATAATAACACAGTTCCGCTGTTCCTTCCTCTCTGTCATGACCCCAGACATTTCAGTTTTGTCGTAGCTCTGAACTATCTCACCTGATCCACCAAGGGTTTGAGGATTAGTAGACTAGTATGCTAGTTCTGGAATAGTTCAAATATATGTCCCCGAGAGGAGGGTCCCCGAGAGGAGGGTCCCCGAGAGGAGGGTCCCCGAGAGGAGGTTTGAAATGGCTGCGAGTCCCCGAGAAGAGGTTTGAAATGGCTGGGAGTCCCCGAGAAGACAGTTGGAATGGAGTCCCCGAGAAGACAGTTGGAATGGAGTCCCCGAGAAGACGTTTGGAATGGAGTCCCCGAGAAGACAGTTGGAATGGAGTCCCCGAGAAGACAGTTGGAATGGAGTCCCCGAGAAGACGTTCGGAATGGAGTCCCCGAAAAGACGTTCGGAATGGAGTCCCCGAAAAGACAGTTGGAATGGAGTCCCCGAGAAGACGTTTGGAATGGAGTCCCCGAGAAGACAGTTGGAATGGAGTCCCCGAGAAGACAGTTGGAATGGAGTCCCCGAGAAGACAGTGTGAATGGAGTCCCCGATAAGACGTTTGGAATGGAGTCCCCGAGAAGACAGTTGGAATGGAGTCCCCGAGAAGACAGTTGGAATGGAGTCCCCGAGAAGACAGTTGGAATGGAGTCCCCGAGAAGACAGTTGGAATGGAGTCCCCGAGAAGACAGTTGGAATGGAGTCCCGAGAAGACAGTTGGAATGGAGTCCCCGAGAAGACAGTTGGAATGGAGTCCCGAGAAGACAGTTGGAATGGAGTCCCTGAGAAGACAGTTGGAATGGAGTCCCCGAGAAGACAGTTGGAATGGAGTCCCCGAGAAGACAGTTGGAATGGAGTCCCGA
>NC_088243.1:338297-380797 GCF_036934945.1 Oncorhynchus masou masou
CACACACAGGAGGACAGACTGTCTGACACACACAGGAGGACAGACTGTCTGACACACACAGGAGGACAGACTGTCTGACACACACAGGAGGACAGACTGTCTGACACACACAGGAGGACAGACTGTCTGACACACACAGGAGGACAGACTGTCTGACACACACAGGAGGACAGAGGACAGACTGTCAGACACACACAGGAGGACAGACTGTCAGACACACACAGGAGGACAGACTGTGACACACACAGGAGGACAGACTGTCTGACACACACAGGAGGACAGAGGACAGACTGTCTGACACACACAGGAGGACAGACTGTCTGACACACACAGGAGGACAGACTGTCTGATACACACAGGAGGACAGAGGACAGACTGTCTGACACACACAGGAGGACAGACTGTCTGACACACACAGGAGGACAGAGGACAGACTGTCTGACACACACAGGAGGACAGAGGACAGACTGTCTGATACACACAGGAGGACAGACTGTCTGACACACACAGGAGGACAGACTGTCTGACACACACAGGAGGACAGACTGTCTGACACACACAGGAGGACAGACTGCCTGACACACACAGGAGGACAGAGGACAGACTGTCTGACACACACAGGAGGACAGAGGACAGACTGTCTGACACACACAGGAGGACAGACTGTCTGACACACAGAGGAGGACAGACTGTCTGACACACACAGGAGGACAGAGGACAGACTGTCAGACACACACAGGAGGACAGACTGTCAGACACACACAGGAGGACAGACTGTCTGACACACACAGGAGGACAGAGGACAGACTGTCTGACACACACAGGAGGACAGACTGTCTGACACACACAGGAGGACAGACTGTCTGATACACACAGGAGGAGAGGACAGACTGTCTGACACACACAGGAGGACTGAGGACAGACTGTCTGACACACACAGGAGGACAGACTGTCTGACACACACAGGAGGACAGACTGTCTGATACACACAGGAGGACAGACTGTCTGACACACACAGGAGGACAGACTGTCTGACACACACAGGAGGACAGACTGTCTGACACACACAGGAGGACAGACTGTCTGACACACACAGGAGGACAGACTGTCTGACACACACAGGAGGACAGACTGTCTGACACACACAGGAGGACAGACTGTCTGACACACACAGGAGGACAGACTGTCTGACACACACAGGAGGACAGACTGCCTGACACACACAGGAGGACAGACTGCCTGACACACACAGGAGGACAGAGGACAGACTGTCTGACACACACAGGAGGACAGAGGACAGTCTGTCTGACACACACAGGAGGACAGACTGTCTGACACACACAGGAGGACAGACTGTCTGACACACACAGGAGGACAGACTGTCTGACACACACAGGAGGACAGACTGTCTGACACACACAGGAGGACAGAGGACAGACTGTCTGACACACACAGGAGGACAGAGGACAGACTGTCTGATACACACAGGAGGACAGACTGTCTGACACACACAGGAGGACAGACTGTCTGACACACACAGGAGGACAGACTGTCTGACACACACAGGAGGACAGACTGTCTGACACACACAGGAGGACAGACTGTCTGACACACACAGGAGGACAGACTGTCTGACACACACAGGAGGACAGACTGCCTGACACACACAGGAGGACAGACTGCCTGACACACACAGGAGGACAGACTGTCTGACACACACAGGAGGACAGACTGTCTGACACACACAGGAGGACAGACTGTCTGACACACACAGGAGGACAGACTGTCTGACACACACAGGAGGACAGACTGTCAGACACACACAGGAGGACAGAGGACAGACTGTCTGACACACACAGGAGGACAGACTGTCAGACACACACAGGAGGACAGAGGACAGACTGTCAGACACACACAGGAGGACAGAGGACAGACTGTCAGACACACACAGGAGGACAGACTGTCTGACACACACAGGAGGACAGACTGTCTGACACACACAGGAGGACAGACTGTCTGACACACACAGGAGGACAGACTGTCTGATACACACAGGAGGACAGACTGCCTGACACACACAGGAGGACAGACTGCCTGACACACACAGGAGGACAGAGGACAGACTGCCTGACACACACAGGAGGACAGAGGACAGACTGCCTGACACACACAGGAGGACAGACTGCCTGACACACACAGGAGGACAGACTGTCTGACACACACAGGAGGACAGACTGTCTGACACACACAGGAGGACAGAGGACAGACTGTCTGACACACACAGGAGGACAGACTGTCTGACACACACAGGAGGACAGACTGTCTGACACACACAGGAGGACAGACTGTCTGACACACACAGGAGGACAGACTGTCTGACACACACAGGAGGACAGACTGCCTGACACACAGGAGGACAGACTGCCTGACACACACAGGAGGACAGACTGTCTGACACACACAGGAGGACAGACTGCCTGACACACAGGAGGACAGACTGCCTGACACACACAGGAGGACAGACTGTCTGACACACACAGGAGGACAGACTGCCTGACACACAGGAGGACAGACTGTCAGACACACACAGGAGGACAGACTGTCTGACACACACAGGAGGACAGAGGACAGACTGTCTGACACACACAGGAGGACTGACTGTCTGACACACACAGGAGGACAGAGGACAGACTGTCTGACACACACAGGAGGACAGAGGACAGACTGTCTGACACACACAGGAGGACAGACTGTCTGACACACACAGGAGGACAGAGGACAGACTGTCTGACACACACAGGAGGACAGACTATCTGACACACACAGGAGGACAGACTGTCTGACACACACAGGAGGACAGACTGTCAGACACAAACAGGAGGACAGAGGACAGACTGTCAGACACACACAGGAGGACAGACTGTCAGACACACACAGGAGGACAGACTGTCTGACACACACAGGAGGACAGACTGTCTGACACACACAGGAGGACAGACTGTCTGACACACACAGGAGGACAGACTGTCTGACACACACAGGAGGACAGACTGTCTGACACACACAGGAGGACAGACTGTCTGACACACACAGGAGGACAGACTGTCTGACACACACAGGAGGACAGACTGTCTGACACACACAGGAGGACAGACTGTCTGACACACACAGGAGGACAGAGGACAGACTGTCTGATACACACACAGGAGGACAGACTGTCTGACACACACAGGAGGACAGACTGTCTGACACACACAGGAGGACAGAGGACAGACTGTCTGACACACACAGGAGGACAGACTGTCTGACACACACAGGAGGACAGACTGTCTGACACACACAGGAGGACAGACTGTCTGACACACACAGGAGGACAGACTGTCTGACACACACAGGAGGACAGACTGTCTGACACACACAGGAGGACAGAGGACAGACTGTCTGACACACACAGGAGGACAGACTATCTGACACACACAGGAGGACAGACTGTCTGACACACACAGGAGGACAGACTGTCAGACACAAACAGGAGGACAGAGGACAGACTGTCAGACACACACAGGAGGACAGAGGACAGACTGTCAGACACACACAGGAGGACAGACTGTCTGACACACACAGGAGGACAGACTGTCTGACACACACAGGAGGACAGACTGTCTGACACACACAGGAGGACAGACTGTCTGACACACACAGGAGGACAGACTGTCTGACACACACAGGAGGACAGACTGTCTGACACACACAGGAGGACAGACTGTCTGACACACAGGAGGACAGAGTCTGACACACACAGGAGGACAGACTGTCTGACACACACAGGAGGGAGGACAGACTGTCTGACACACAGGAGGACAGACTGTCTGACACACACAGGAGGACAGACTGTCTGACACACACAGGAGGACAGACTGTCTGACACACACAGGAGGACAGAGGACAGACTGTCTGACACACACAGGAGGACAGAGGACAGACTGTCTGACACACACAGGAGGACAGAGGACAGACTGTCTGACACACACAGGAGGACAGACTGTCTGACACACAGGAGGACAGAGGACAGACTGTCTGACACACACAGGAGGACAGACTATCTGACACACACAGGAGGACAGACTGTCTGACACACACAGGAGGACAGACTGTCTGACACACACACAGGAGGACAGACAGGAGGACAGAGGACAGACTGCCTGACACACACAGGAGGACAGACTGTCTGACACACACAGGAGGACAGAGGACAGACTGTCTGACACACACAGGAGGACAGACTGTCTGACACACACAGGAGGACAGACTGCCTGACACACACAGGAGGACAGACTGTCTGACACACACAGGAGGACAGACTGTCTGACACACACAGGAGGACAGACTGTCTGACACACACAGGAGGACAGACTGTCTGATACACACAGGAGGACAGAGGACAGACTGTCTGACACACACAGGAGGACAGACTGTCTGACACACAGGAGGACAGACTGTCTGGAGGACAGACTGTCTGACACACACAGGAGGACAGACTGTCTGATACACACAGGAGGACAGACTGTCTGACACACAGGAGGACAGACTGTCTGACACACACAGGAGGACAGAGGACAGACTGTCTGACACACACAGGAGGACAGAGGACAGACTGTCTGACACACAGGAGGACAGAGGACAGACTGTCTGACACACAGGAGGACAGAGGACAGACTGTCTGACACACACAGGAGGACAGACTGTCTGACACACACAGGAGGACAGAGGACAGACTGTCTGACACACACAGGAGGACACAGACTATCTGACACACAGGAGGACAGACTGTCTGACACACACAGGAGGACAGACTGTCTGACACACAGGAGGACAGACAGGAGGACAGAGGACAGACTGCCTGACACACACAGGAGGACAGACTGTCTGACACACACAGGAGGACAGAGGACAGACTGTCTGACACACACAGGAGGACAGAGGACAGACTGTCTGACACACACAGGAGGACAGACTGTCTGACACACACAGGAGGACAGAGGACAGACTGTCTGACACACACAGGAGGACAGACTGTCTGACACACACAGGAGGACAGACTTTCTGACACACAGGAGGACAGACTGTCTGACACACACAGGAGGACAGACTGTCTGACACACACAGGAGGACAGACTGTCTGATACACACAGGAGGACAGACTGTCTGACACACAGGAGGACAGACTGTCTGACACACACAGGAGGACAGAGGACAGACTGTCTGACACACACAGGAGGACAGAGGACAGACTGTCTGACACACACAGGAGGACAGAGGACAGACTGTCTGACACACACAGGAGGACAGACTGTCTGACACACACAGGAGGACAGAGGACAGACTGTCTGACACACACAGGAGGACAGACTATCTGACACACACAGGAGGACAGAGGACAGACTGTCTGACACACACAGGAGGACAGAGGACAGACTGTCTGACACACACAGGAGGACAGACTATCTGACACACACAGGAGGACAGAGGACAGACTGTCTGACACACACAGGAGGACAGACTGTCTGACACACACAGGAGGACAGAGGACAGACTGTCTGACACACACAGGAGGACAGACTGTCTGACACACACAGGAGGACAGGACAGACTGTCTGACACACACAGGAGGACAGACTGTCTGACACACACAGGAGGACAGACTGTCTGACACACAGGAGGACAGACTGTCTGACACACACAGGAGGACACACACAGGAGGACAGACTGTCTGATACACACAGGAGGACAGACTGTCTGACACACAGGAGGACAGACTGTCTGACACACACAGGAGGACAGAGGACAGACTGTCTGACACACACAGGAGGACAGAGGACAGACTGTCACACAGAGGACAGAGGACAGACTGTCTGACACACACAGGAGGACAGACTGTCTGACACACACAGGAGGACAGAGGACAGACTGTCTGACACACACAGGAGGACAGACTATCTGACACACACAGGAGGACAGACTGTCTGACACACACAGGAGGACAGACTGTCAGGAGACACACAGACAGGAGGACAGAGGACAGACTGCCTGACACACACAGGAGGACAGACTGTCTGACACACACAGGAGGACAGAGGACAGACTGTCTGACACACACAGGAGGACAGACTGTCTGACACACACAGGAGGACAGACTGTCTGACACACACAGGAGGACAGACTGTCTGACACACACAGGAGGACAGACTGTCTGACACACAGGAGGACAGACTGTCTGACACACAGGAGGACAGACTGTCTGACACACACAGGAGGACAGACTGTCTGACACACACAGGAGGACAGACTGTCTGACACACAGGAGGACAGACTGTCTGACACACACAGGAGGACAGAGGACAGACTGTCTGACACACACAGGAGGACAGAGGACAGACTGTCTGACACACAGGAGGACAGAGGACAGACTGTCTGACACACACAGGAGGACAGACTGTCTGACACACACAGGAGGACAGAGGACAGACTGTCTGACACACACAGGAGGACAGACTATCTGACACACACAGGAGGACAGACTGTCTGACACACAGGAGACAGAGGACAGACTGTCTGACACACACAGGAGGACAGACAGGAGGACAGAGGACAGACTGCCTGACACACACAGGAGGACAGACTGTCTGACACACACAGGAGGACAGAGGACAGACTGTCTGACACACACAGGAGGACAGACTGTCTGACACACACAGGAGGACAGACTGCCTGACACACACAGGAGGACAGACTGTCTGACACACACAGGAGGACAGAGGACAGACTGTCTGACACACACAGGAGGACAGACTGTCTGACACACACAGGAGGACAGACTGTCTGACACACACAGGAGGACAGACTGTCTGACACACAGGAGGACAGACTGTCTGACACACACAGGAGGACAGACTGTCTGACACACACAGGAGGACAGACTGTCTGACACACACAGGAGGACAGAGGACAGACTGTCTGACACACACAGGAGGACAGAGGACAGACTGTCTGACACACACAGGAGGACAGACTGTCTGACACACACAGGAGGACAGACTGTCTGACACACAGGAGGACAGACTGTCTGACACACACAGGAGGACAGACTGTCTGACACACACAGGAGGACAGAGGACAGACTGTCTGACACACAGGAGGACAGAGGACAGACTGTCTGACACACACAGGAGGACAGACTGTCTGACACACAGGAGGACAGACTGTCTGACACACACAGGAGGACAGACTGTCTGACACACACAGGAGGACAGAGGACAGACTGTCTGACACACAGGAGGACAGACTGTCTGACACACACAGGAGGACAGACTGTCAGGAGGACAGACACACAGGAGGACAGACTGGACAGACTGTCAGACTGACACACAGGAGGACAGACAGGAGGACAGACTGTCAGACACACAGGAGGACAGAGGACAGACTGTCTGACACACACAGGAGGACAGACTGTCTGACACACACAGGAGGACAGACTGTCTGATACACACAGGAGGACAGACTGTCTGACACACAGGAGGACAGACTGTCTGACACACACAGGAGGACAGAGGACAGACTGTCTGACACACACAGGAGGACAGACTGTCTGATACACACACAGGAGGACAGACTGTCTGACACACACAGGAGGACAGACTGTCTGACACACAGGAGGACAGACTGTCTGACAGGACTGTCTGACACACAGGAGGACAGACTGTCTGACACACACAGGAGGACAGACTGTCTGACACACACAGGAGGACAGGAGGACAGACTGTCTGACACACACAGACAGAGGACAGACTGTCTGACACACACAGGAGGACAGAGGACAGACTGTCTGACACACACAGGAGGACAGAGGACAGACTGTCTGACACACACAGGAGGACAGAGGACAGACTGTCTGACACACACAGGAGGACAGAGGACAGACTGTCTGACACACACAGGAGGACAGACTATCTGACACACACAGGAGGACAGACTGTCTGACACACACAGGAGGACAGACTGTCTGACACACACAGGAGGACAGACAGGAGGACAGAGGACAGACTGCCTGACACACACAGGAGGACAGACTGTCTGACACACACAGGAGGACAGACTGTCTGACACACACAGGAGGACAGACTGTCTGACACACACAGGAGGACAGACTGCCTGACACACACAGGAGGACAGACTGTCTGACACACACAGGAGGACAGACTGTCTGACACACACAGGAGGACAGAGGACAGACTGTCTGACACACACAGGAGGACAGACTGTCTGACACACACAGGAGGACAGAGGACAGACTGTCTGACACACACAGGAGGACAGAGGACAGACTGTCTGACACACACAGGAGGACAGAGGACAGACTGTCTGACACACACAGGAGGACAGAGGACAGACTGTCTGACACACACAGGAGGACAGACTGTCTGACACACAGGAGGACAGAGGACAGACTGTCTGACACACACAGGAGGACAGACTGTCTGACACACACAGGAGGACAGACTGTCTGACACACAGGAGGACAGACTGTCTGACACACACAGGAGGACAGACTGTCTGACACACACAGGAGGACAGACTGTCTGACACACACAGGAGGACAGACTGTCTGACACACAGGAGGACAGACTGTCTGACACACACAGGAGGACAGAGGACAGACTGTCTGACACACACAGGAGGACAGAGGACAGACTGTCTGACACACACAGGAGGACAGAGGACAGACTGTCTGACACACACAGGAGGACAGAGGACAGACTGTCTGACACACACAGGAGGACAGACTGTCTGACACACACAGGAGGACAGAGGACAGACTGTCTGACACACACAGGAGGACAGACTGTCTGACACACACAGGAGGACAGACTGTCTGACACACACAGGAGGACAGACAGGAGGACAGAGGACAGACTGCCTGACACACACAGGAGGACAGACTGTCTGACACACACAGGAGGACAGAGGACAGACTGTCTGACACACACAGGAGGACAGAGGACAGACTGTCTGACACACACAGGAGGACAGACTGTCTGACACACACAGGAGGACAGACTGTCTGACACACACAGGAGGACAGACTGTCTGACACACAGGAGGACAGACTGTCTGACACACACAGGAGGACAGAGGACAGACTGTCTGACACACACAGGAGGACAGAGGACAGACTGTCTGACACACACAGGAGGACAGAGGACAGACTGTCTGACACACACAGGAGGACAGAGGACAGACTGTCTGACACACACAGGAGGACAGACTATCTGACACACACAGGAGGACAGACTGTCTGACACACACAGGAGGACAGACAGGAGGACAGAGGACAGACTGCCTGACACACACAGGAGGACAGACTGTCTGACACACACAGGAGGACAGAGGACAGACTGTCTGACACACACAGGAGGACAGACTGTCTGACACACACAGGAGGACAGACTGCCTGACACACACAGGAGGACAGACTGTCTGACACACACAGGAGGACAGACTGTCTGACACACACAGGAGGACAGACTGTCTGACACACACAGGAGGACAGAGGACAGACTGTCTGACACACACAGGAGGACAGACTGTCTGACACACACAGGAGGACAGACTGTCTGACACACACAGGAGGACAGAGGACAGACTGTCTGACACACACAGGAGGACAGACTGTCTGACACACACAGGAGGACAGACTGTCTGACACACAGGAGGACAGACTGTCTGACACACACAGGAGGACAGAGGACAGACTGTCTGACAGACAGGAGGACAGACTGGAGGTAGGCTCAGATGCAGAACAAACATGGCGGACTAAGGAATCATGTCATCTTTACTCTTGTCTATTTGTGATGTTTTTTATCAGAAAACATTCTACAACTTTTGTGTGGAGACCACATCAACATAACTACCTGATAGGCAGGGTGGAGACCACATCAACATAACTACTGTAGCTACCTGATAGGCAGGGTGGAGACCACATCAACATAGCTACCTGATAGACAGGGTGGAGACCACATCAACATAACTACTGTAGCTACCTGATAGACAGGGTGGAGACCACATCAACATAACTACCTGACACGCAGGGTGGAGACCACATCAACATAACTACTGTAGCTACCTGATAGGCAGGGTGGAGACCACATCAACATAACTACCTGATAGGCAGGGTGGAGACCACATCAACATAACTACCTGATAGGCAGGGTGGAGACCACATCAACATAACTACTGTAACTACCTGATAGGCAGGGTGGAGACCACATCAACATAACTACTCTAGCTACCTGATAGGCAGGGTGGAGACCACATCAACATAACTACTGTAACTACCTGATAGACAGGGTGGAGACCACATCAACATAACTACCTGATAGACAGGGTGGAGACCACATCAACATAACTACTGTAACTACCTGATAGGCAGGGTGGAGACCACATCAACATAACTACTGTAACTACCTGATAGGCAGGGTGGAGACCACATCAACATAACTACTGTAACTACCTGATAGGCAGGGTGGAGACCACATCAACATAACTACTGTAACTACCTGATAGGCAGGGTGGAGACCACATCAACATAACTACTGTAACTACCTGATAGACAGGGTGGAGACCACATCAACATAACTACCTGATAGACAGTGTGGAGACCACATCAACATAACTACTGTAACTACCTGATAGGCAGGGTGGAGACCACATCAACATAACTACTGTAGCTACCTGATAGACAGGGTGGAGACCACATCAACATAACTACTGTAGCTACCTGATAGACAGGGTGGAGACCACATCAACATAACTACTGTAACTACCTGATAGACAGGGTGGAGACCACATCAACATAACTACCTGATAGACAGTGTGGAGACCACATCAACATAACTACTGTAACTACCTGATAGGCAGGGTGGAGACCACATCAACATAACTACTGTAGCTACCTGATAGACAGGGTGGAGACCACATCAACATAACTACTGTAGCTACCTGATAGACAGGGTGGAGACCACATCAACATAACTACCTGATAGACAGGGTGGAGACCACATCAACATAACTACCTGATAGGCAGGGTGGAGACCACATCAACATAACTACTGTAGCTACCTGATAGACAGGGTGGAGACCACATCAACATAACTACCTGATAGGCAGGGTGGAGACCACATCAACATAACTACCTGATAGGCAGGGTGGAGACCACATCAACATAACTACTGTAGCTACCTGATAGACAGGGTGGAGACCACATCAACATAACTACTGTAGCTACCTGATAGGCAGGGTGGAGACCACATCAACATAACTACTGTAGCTACCTGATAGACAGGGTGGAGACCACATCAACATAACTACCTGATAGACAGGGTGGAGACCACATCAACATAACTACCTGATAGGCAGGGTGGAGACCACATCAACATAACTACCTGATAGACAGGGTGGAGACCACATCAACATAACTACCTGATAGACAGGGTGGAGACCACATCAACATAACTACTGTAGCTACCTGATAGACAGGGTGGAGACCACATCAACATAACTACTGTAGCTACCTGATAGACAGGGTGGAGACCACATCAACATAACTACCTGATAGACAGGGTGGAGACCACATCAACATAACTACTGTAGCTACCTGATAGGCAGGGTGGAGACCACATTAACATAACTACTGTAGCTACCTGATAGGCAGGGTGGAGACCACATCAACATAACTACTGTAACTACCTGATAGACAGGGTGGAGACCACATCAACATAACTACTGTAGCTATCTGATAGGCAGGGTGGAGACCACATCAACATAACTACTGTAACTACCTGATAGACAGGGTGGAGACCACATCAACATAACTACTGTAGCTACCTGATAGACAGGGTGGAGACCACATCAACATAACTACCTGATAGACAGGGTGGAGACCACATCAACATAACTACTGTAGCTACCTGATAGGCAGGGTGGAGACCACATCAACATAACTACTGTAACTACCTGATAGGCAGGGTGGAGACCACATCAACATAACTACCTGATAGGCAGGGTGGAGACCACATCAACATAACTACTGTAGCTATCTGATAGACAGTGTGGAGACCACATCAACATAACTACCTGATAGACAGGGTGGAGACCACATCAACATAACTACCTGATAGACAGGGTGGAGACCACATCAACATAACTACTGTAGCTACCTGATAGACAGGGTGGAGACCACATCAACATAACTACCTGATAGACAGGGTGGAGACCACATCAACATAACTACTGTAACTACCTGATAGACAGGGTGGAGACCACATCAACATAACTACCTGATAGACAGTGTGGGGTCATTCCTGGACATCTTCTGTTCGATGGGAATCTGCTCCCATTTAAAGTGTAGACTCCAGTCAAACCCTGAGAGACAGAGGGCGGGGAGAGAATTCCCACAAGGAAAATGGACAGTTTAGGCTTCAGTTTAAGGTTACAATTAGGGTTATAATTTGGGTTAAGGGTTTGGGTTTAAGGGTTCGGTTTAGGGGTATGGGGTTCGGTTTAGGGGTATGGGGTTCGGTTTAGGGGTATGGGGTTCGGTTTAGGGGCATGGGGTTCGGTTTAGGGGCATGGGGTTCGGTTTAGGGGCATGGGGTTGGTTTAGGGGCATGGGGTTCGGTTTAGGGGCATGGGGTTCGGTTTAGGGGCATGGGGTTCGGTTTAGGGGCATGGGGTTCGGTTTAGGGGCATGGGGTTCGGTTTAGGGGCATGGGGTTCGGTTTAGGGGCATGGTGTTCGGTTTAGGGGCATGGTGTTCGGTTTAGGGGCATGGTGTTCGGTTTAGGGGCATGGTGTTCGGTTTAGGGGCATGGTGTTAAGTTTAGGGGCATGGTGTTCGGTTTAGGGGCATGGTGTTCGGTTTAGGGGCATGGTGTTCGGTTTAGGGGCATGGTGTTCGGTTTAGGGGCATGGTGTTCGGTTTAGGGGCATGGTGTTCGGTTTAGGGGCATGGTGTTCGGTTTAGGGGCATGGTGTTAGGTTTAGGGGCATGGGGTTCGGTTTAGGGGCATGGGGTTCGGTTTAGGGGCATGGGGTTCGGTTTAGGGGCATGGGGTTCGGTTTAGGGGCATGGGGTTCGGTTTAGGGGCATGGTGTTAGGTTTAGGGGCATGGGGTTCGGTTTAGGGGCATGGTGTTCGGTTTAGGGGCATGGTGTTCGGTTTAGGGGCATGGTGTTCGGTTTAGGGGCATGGTGTTCGGTTTAGGGGCATGGGGTTCGGTTTAGGGGCATGGGGTTCGGTTTAGGGGCATGGGGTTCGGTTTAGGGGCATGGGGTTCGGTTTAGGGGCATGGGGTTCGGTTTAGGGGCATGGGGTTCGGTTTAGGGGCATGGGGTTCGGTTTAGGGGCATGGGGTTCGGTTTAGGGGCATGGGGTTCGGTTTAGGGGTATGGGGTTCGGTTTAGGGGCATGGGGTTCGGTTTAGGGGCATGGGGTTCGGTTTAGGGGCATGGGGTTCGGTTTAGGGGCATGGGGTTCGGTTTAGGGGTATGGTGTTAGGTTTAGGGGTATGGGGTTCGGTTTAGGGGTATGGTGTTAGGTTTAGGGGCATGGTGTTAGGTTTAGGGGCATGGTGTTCGGTTTAGGGGCATGGTGTTCGGTTTAGGGGCATGGTGTTCGGTTTAGGGGCATGGTGTTCGGTTTAGGGGCATGGGGTTAGGTTTAGGGGTATGGGGTTTGGTTTAGGGGTATGGGGTTCGGTTTAGGGGTATGGGGTTCGGTTTAGGGGTATGGGGTTATGGAAAATAGGATGTTGAATGGGAATCAATTGTTTGGTCCCCACAAGGATAGGATGTGTGTGTGTGTGTGTGTGTGTGTGTGTGTGTGTGTGTGTGTGTGTGTGTGTGTGTGTGTGTTCTCATACAGTAATCCTACTGACCTCCCCTCAAGTCAGCTGAAGCTGCCAAGTAGGCAAAGTTATCCAGGCTGATGACATCGATGATGGGGCTGACCACCCGGGTACGGTCCTGGGGAGAGGAGAGACACGGTCACACACACACACACACACACACACACACACACACACACACACACACACACACACACACACACACACACACACACACACACACACATCAACAATAATTAGGTGGAAACACAACGTTTCTTCCACAGGGGGTTGGGAAGAACATGCTCATAGTAATGTCTGGAACGGAGTCAACGGAATGGCATCACACACATGGGAACCATGGAAACCACCTGTGTGATACCGTTCCACCTACTCCGCTCCAGTCATTAACACGAGCCCGTCCTCTCCTAGGGTGCCACCAAGCAACGGACTCGTGTTAATGACTGGAGCGGAGTAGATGGAACGGTATCACACACATGGGAACCACCATGGTGCTGGAGATGTGTTGCCATTCCGTTGACTCCGTTCCAGTCATTACTATGAGCCCGTAGGTGGAACGGTATCACACACATGGGAACCACCATGGTGCTGGAGATGTGTTGCCATTCCGTTGACTCCGTTCCAGTCATTACTATGAGCCCGTAGGTGGAACGGTATCACACACATGGGAACCACCATGGGGCTGGAGATGTGTTGCCATTCCGTTGACTCCGTTCCAGACATTATTATGAGCCCGTAGGTGGAACAGTATCACACACATGGGAACCACCATGGGGCTGGAGATGTGTTGCCATTCCGTTGACTCCGTTCCAGACATTATTATGAGCCCGTAGGTGGAACAGTATCACACACATGGGAACCACCATGGGGCTGGAGATGTGTTGCCATTCCGTTGACTCCGTTCCAGTCATTACTATGAGCCCGTAGGTGGAACGGTATCACACATGGGAACCACCATGGTGCTGGAGATGTGTTGCCATTCCGTTGACTCCGTTCCAGTCATTACTATGAGCCCGTAGGTGGAACGGTATCACACATGGGAACCACCATGGGGCTGGAGATGTGTTGCCATTCCGTTGACTCCGTTCCAGTCATTACTATGAGCCCGTAGGTGGAACGGTATCACACATGGGAACCACCATGGTGCTGGAGATGTGTTGCCATTCCGTTGACTCCGTTCCAGACATTACTATGAGCCCGTAGGTGGAACGGTATCACACACATGGGAACCACCATGGGGCTGGAGATGTGTTGCCATTCCGTTGACTCCGTTCCAGTCATTACTATGAGCCCGTAGGTGGAACGGTATCACACACATGGGAACCACCATGGGGCTGGAGATGTGTTGCCATTCCGTTGACTCCGTTCCAGTCATTATTATGAGCCCGTAGGTGGAACGGTATCACACATGGGAACCACCATGGTGCTGGAGATGTGTTGCCATTCCGTTGACTCCGTTCCAGACATTACTATGAGCAGTCCTCAGCCGCCTCCTCTCTGTTTTATAGTTCAAGAAGAAGATAAATGTTTTCAATTACATTCAGTGACACTGATGACATCATCGGGGCGGGAGGGTAGCCTCGTGGTTAGAGCGTTGGACTACTAACCGGAAGGTTGCGAGTTCAAACCCCCGAGCTGACAAGGTACAAATCTGTCGTTCAGGCAGTTAACCCACTGTTCCTCTACTATTATTCTCGCCGTCGTTAGTAAATAAGAATTTGTTCTTAACTGACTTGCCCAGTTAAATAAAGGTCAAATTGAATGTGATTCTCAACCAACTATTTGTCCAACTGTGATATTAGTAACTTTTGTCCACTCATTCCCCGGTTAAAATTGCATGATGACAATGCAAGCCTCAGCAGTAACAGCACATTATAGTGGTGCTGATGGTGTGTGTGTGTGTGTGTGTGTGTGTGTGTGTGTGTGTGTGTGTGTGTGTGTTGCGGTGGATTAGCTTTACAAAAAGGGACAGTCAGAGGCTGTTTCCAATTACAGTCCTGGTTCTTTGAACGATGTGTTGAACGATTAACCAATATTTTGTTATTTTGGTTTTTAAACAACTAATTGACTGAAGTTGGTTCAATTATTGGAATTCATTTTGTTTGTTTCTTTCTTCTGTGAGCTCACTGCAGAACTGTGTGATGTAGTAGGGAGTTGTAGTTTCTCTAGAGATAAATCAGATCCAGACTGAACTGTGTGATGTAGTAGGGAGTTGTAGTTTCTCTAGAGATAAATCAGATCCAGACAACTGTGCGATGTAGTAGGGAGTTGTAGTTTCTCTAGAGATAAATCAGATCCAGACTGAACTGTGTGATGTAGTAGGGAGTTGTAGTTTCTCTAGAGATAAATCAGATCCAGCCTGAACTGTGTGATGTAGTAGGGAGTTGTAGTTTCTCTAGAGATAAATCAGATCCAGACAACTGTGCGATGTAGTAGGGAGTTGTAGTTTCTCTAGAGATAAATCAGATCCAGACTGAACTGTGTGATGTAGTAGGGAGTTGTAGTTTCCAACAGGCTAATATTCAACATTAGTTAAGTGCAGAAAACGTGGTAATAAACTACAATTGACCATAAACCATTGCGCAAGACGGCGAAGAGAGAAGAGCATATGTTGATAGTTGGTACACAGTAGTCAGAGTATTTATTGACTTTAAAGAAATACTAAATAGTGATTTTCGTCAGACAGCGACTCTATAGAGATGATTATTAAATAAAGTCAGCAAATAAAACTAAAGTAATATACACAACAACTGAAATAGTTTATTAAAGGAATGGGAATAAATCAATGTTAATTAGTGATAATCAGTAATGGTCAGGTCACTACCATCAGGGGATTTTAGTCATTCATCTGTGTTGTTCAGCGTTCAACCCACATAATACATAGTACATTTAATGTCTAAATTGTTTTATCGAAATCGAAAACTGTGATTATTTTGTGATAATCGAACCGAAACGCCCTCAAAAAGGTCTAATTACTCAGCACTAATAGAAAGAGTTAGAGGGGTTGAACCCAGGTTGAACCCAGGGTGTACTCTGTGTTGAACCCAGGGTGTACTCTGTGTTGAACCCAGATTGAACCCAGGGTGTACTCTGTGTTGAACCCAGGGTGTACTCTGTGTTGAACCCAGGTTGAACCCAGGGTGTACTCTGTGTTGAACCCAGGGTGTACTCTGTCTTGAACCCAGATTGAACCCAGGGTGTACTCTGTGTTGAACCCAGATTGAACCCAGGGTGTACTCTGTGTTCACTGTGTCAGGGAGTCAGGAAGTGTGGGGGAGGGGAGAGTAGAGCTTGAAACTGCACTCAGAGAGCTTTGGGAAGAGCCACTCAACAGCTTGAAACAATAATAATTGTATAGGGCTATTTCATGATCCACTCTCACAGTAGGAGGAGACACTACATTTCCAAATGGATGTCATCATAAACCTCTCTCTCCCTCTTTCGCCCTCTCCCTCTTTCGCCCTCTCCCTCTTTCGCCCTCTCCCTCTTTCCCCCTCTCCCTCTTTCGCCCTCTCCCTCTTTCGCCCTCTCCCTCTTTCCCCCTCTCCCTCTTTCGCCCTCTCCCTCTTTCCCCCTCTCCCTCTTTCGCCCTCTCCCTCTTTCCCAATCTCCCTCTTTCGCCCTCTCTCTCTTTCCCCCTCTCCCTCTTTCCCCCTCTCCCTCTTTCCCCCTCTCCCTCTTTCCCCCTCTCCCTCTTTCCCAATCTCCCTTTTCGCCCTCTCCCTCTTTCCCAATCTCCCTCTTTCCCCCTCTCTCTCTTTCCCCCTCTCCCTCTTTCCCCCTCTCCCTCTTTCCCCCTCTCCCTCTTTCCCCCTCTCCCTCTTTCCCCCTCTCCCTCTTTCCCCCTCTCCCTCTTTCGCCCTCTCCCTCTCTCTCTTTCCCCCTCTCTCATGTGCATTACTCCTTTGTTTTCCGTCATCAGAGTGATGTTACATTCAGCCCCAGCACAGCTCTTTACATAGAGAGGAAGAGGCAGGGGACCGTCACAGGGAGGAAGAGGCCGGGGACAGTCACAGGGAGGAAGAGGCCGGGGACAGTCACAGGGAGGAAGAGGCAGGGGAAAGTCACAGGGAGGAAGAGGCCGGGGACAGTCACAGGGAGGAAGAGGCCGGGGACAGTCACAGGGAGGAAGAGGCAGGGGAAAGTCACAGGGAGGAAGAGGCCGGGGACAGTCACAGGGAGGAAGAGGCAGGGGAAAGTCACAGGGAGGAAGAGGCCGGGGACAGTCACAGGGAGGAAGAGGCCGGGGACAGTCACAGGGAGGAAGAGGCAGGGGACAGTCACAGGGAGGAAGAGGCAGGGGACAGTCACAGGGAGGAAGAGGCAGGGGACAGTCACAGGGAGGAAGAGGCCGGGGACAGTCACAGGGAGGAAGAGGCCGGGGAAAGTCACAGGGAGGAAGAGGCCGGGGACAGTCACAGGGAGGAAGAGGCAGGGCACACACGTGCCAATATATGCTCCAAACACTGGCTTCTCAGACATTATCACTTAATTGTAATCCAAACACTACCTTCATTTACTTGTTGTGACGCACTGAGACTCCAAACTCCATTTTAGACGAGATTATTTACACGTTGTAGTCCATTTTGACACTAGAGTAAATGTTTCTGACCCGTATCGATGCGACAGAGTCCGTGTTCAAAGGTCTTTGTAGTTTTTTAGGGGGTAATCGCTCTTTAATCAAGGCTGGTTCAGTAGCATCCCATTGGTGCTTATTTTCATCCTGGCCAATAGCCAAAAGTAGCCTATGAAATAGAGGGGTTATAAATGTTCTACTGAGAGTAACTTCAAAGTATTTTTTGTTTTTTTTTGCCCTCGTGTTTTTTCATTCTTCAAAATTCACATACCTGCATTTCACTTGTTCCAGTTGGCTATCCATCCCCATTTACAAAGACCCTGGTCTAATTCACAAAGACACACTCCTACTAAATAAAATAGAGTGTAAACAAAGACTCCTGCTAAATATTCAGTCCAGACAACTGTGAAGGACATTTTAATTGTGCGAAGAGACAGCCTTGAAAATGCTAATCTTATTTTTGGGTGTCATAAACAAATCCTTTGTTCCTGCCTGTGGTTGTTAAAGATATGAGGAGGGGGGAGGTAGATCATGCCCCTCCTTCTTTAGGACCATTTGGCAGAACGCCTAGAATGTGTTCTTTAAGTTCAGCTAGGAGACGGAGCCAGTCACATGTAGGAATCCAATCCAGTGAATCATATTAATGTGGGTTTTTATGTATTTATAAATATTTATATATAAGGTATAACTCAACTTTTAAGAGCTCAATTCAGCCCAGGACTTTCTGTATGTCAGTTTCTCCCGCTTGCTGACAAAATAAGGAGTGATTCATATCGACTTTCCAACGTCCTTGTTTTGAATTCCCACGACACAACCATTTAAAATGGCACGACAAAAGTTCAAATGGGGATACACTGTCAGATATTTTATTATTTATAGAACAGACTCATGTGTCACTGGGCTTCATCTCATAGCACAAACAAATAACCCGGATTACAGTTGAGATAATATCAAAAATCAAATTAAAATCACTATAAATAAAGTTTGATTTGATTTTGTTCAATTCTTTAAAACGTAGATTTTTGGTTGAGATGGAGACGTGAATCCAACATAGAAATTATTAATTTGTAGACAATTAAAGATTAAAGTGAAAAAAACTCACCAGAAGTGGGCGAGAGAAGAAAGCAGAGCGAAGCGGACGGACAAGAAGGGACAGGCAGAGCAGTGACTGGCAGGCAGGATAGTCCACATATCCCAATCATCTTTGCTTATAGCGATATTGTGTTTCTATAAAGCCTCAACCCTTAGCTACCTATTCCAATTCAAATGAACTCGAAAAAAGTGAATAATACCATTTGTATTATTTTCTGTGACGACAGCGGCTGCAAACAAAATGCAAAAAATAGAGACATCTTCTTTGTGACTTGGTTAGGGTCATTATAATTCAAAACAATTCTAAAATAACTCGTACGCCTCGTACGCTGGCCTTTGGTGAGGCCGGCTCCGACGGGACCATCTCCTTTAAATGTTGATATTTGGTTGCGTTGACAACCAAACACAATTCAATACCAATAAATATCAGAACATTTCAAAATCAACCAGAGCTTGAAACCCCTCGGACTGTCACATTTATCAATATGCTGCTGCATATTCCAGTTACTAATAAGCACGCAACCATTAATAAACAAATCTGTGTAAAAACTGTTAAATCCCCATGGATTGATGAGGAATTGAACAATTGTATGGTTGAGAGGGAAAAATGTATGTGTTATGGCTTTACGCCCCCTGCTATAATGTGGATAAAGAGTTGCCTGTCTAACAGAACACAGAGGGTGTTCTTTAATGGAAGCCTCTCAAACATAATCCAGGAAGAATCAGGAATTCCACAGGGCAGCTGTTTAGGCCCCTTGCTTTTTTCTATTTTTACTAACGACATGCCACTGGCTTTGAGTAAAGCCAATGTGTCTATATATGCGGATGACTCAACCCTATACGCGTCAGCTACCACAGCAACTGAAATGGCTGCAACACTTAACAAAGAGCTGCAGTTAGTTTCAGAATGGAACAACTTAGTCCTAAATATTTCAAAAACTAAAAGCATTGTATTTGGGAAAAAAAAATAAACTAATACTTGTAATAAATCATGTGGAAATTGAGCAAGTTGAGGTGACTAAACTGCTTGGAGTAACCCTGGATTGTAAACTGTCAAAACATGTTGATACAACAGTAGGTAAGATGGGGAGAAGTCTGTCCATAATAAAGAGCTGATCTGCCTTAACAGCACTATCAACAAGGCAGGTCCTAGTTTCTACCTTCTTAACAGCACTATCAACAAGGCAGGTCCTACAGGCCCTAGTGTCTACCTTCTTAACAACACTATCAACAAGGCAGGTCCTACAGGCCCTAGTTTTGTCACACCTGGACTACTGTTCAGTCATGTGGTCAGGTGCCACAAAAAGGGACTTAGGAAAATTGCATTTGTCTCAGAACAGGGCAGCACGGCTGGACGTGGACATACACAGAGAGCAAACATTAATAATATGCATGCAAATCCCTACTGGCTCAAAGTGGAGGAGAGATTGACTTCATCACTACTTATATTTATGTGATGTTGAATGCACCGAGCTGTCTGTCTAAACTACTGGCACACAGCTCAGACACCCATGCATACCCCACAAGACATGCCACAAGAGGTTTCTTCACAGTCCCCAAGTCCAGAACAGACTATGGGAGGCGCACAGTACTACATAGAGCCATGACTACATGGAACTCTATTCCACAGTACAACATAGAGCCATGACTACATGGATCTCTATTCCACAGTACAACATAGAGCCATGACTACATGGAACTCTATTCCACATCAAGTAACTGATACAAGCATTAAAATTAGATTTAAATGGATTTAAATACACCTTATGGAACAACGGGGACTGTGAAGAGACACAAACATAGGATCAGACACATACTGTACCCACACACACAATAACATACGCACTATACACACACACATGGATTTAGTACTGTAGATACGTGGTAGTGGTGGAGTAGGGGCCTGAGGGCACACAGTGTGTTGTGAAGTCTGTGAATGTATTGTAATGATTTTCAAATTTGCTAAACTCCAGATCCATAATAAACCCCAGGAAGAGTAGCTGCTGCCTTGGCAGGAACTAATGGGGATCCATAATAAACCCCAGGAAGAGTAGCTGCTGTCTTGGCAGGAACTAATGGGGATCCATAATAAACCCCAGGAAGAGTAGCTGCTGTCTTGACAGGAACTAATGGGGATCCATAATAAACCCCAGGAAGAGTAGCTGCTGCCTTGGCAGGAACTAATGGGGATCCATAATAAACCCCAGGAAGAGTAGCTGCTGCCTTGGCAGGAACTAATGGGGATCCATAATAAACCCCAGGAAGAGTAGCTGCTGCCTTGACAGGAGCTAATGGGGATCCATAATAAACCCCAGGAAGAGTAGCTGCTGCCTTGACAGGAACTAATGGGGATCCCTAATAAACCCCAGGAAGAGTAGCTGCTGCCTTGACAGGAGCTAATGGGGATCCATAATAAACCCCAGGAAGAGTAGCTGCTGCCTTGACAGGAACTAATGGGGATCCCTAATAAACCCCAGGAAGAGTAGCTGCTGCCTTGGCAGGAACTAATGGGGATCCATAATAAACCCCAGGAAGAGTAGCTGCTGCCTTGGCAGGAACTAATGGGGATCCATAATAAACCCCAGGAAGAGTAGCTGCTGCATTGGCAGGAACTAATGGGGATCCATAATAAACCACAGGAAGAGTAGCTGCTGTCTTGACAGGAACTAATGGGGATCCATAATAAACCCCAGGATGAGTAGCTGCTGTATTGGCAGATACTAATGGGGATCCATAATAAACCCCAGGAAGAGTAGCTGCTGTCTTGACAGGAACTAATGGGGATCCATAATAAACCCCAGGAAGAGTAACTGCTGCCTTGGCAGGAACTAATGGGGATCCATAATAAACCCCAGGAAGAGTAGCTGCTGTATTGGCAGGAACTAATGGGGATCCATAATAAACCCCAGGAAGAGTAGCTGCTGTCTTGACAGGAACTAATGGGGATCCATAATAAACCCCAGCAAGAGTAGCTGCTGCCTTGGCAGGAACTAATGGGGATCCATAATAAACCCCAGGAAGAGTAGCTGCTGCCTTGACAGGAACTAATGGGGATCCCTAATAAACCCCAGGAAGAGTAGCTGCTGCCTTGACAGGAGCTAATGGGGATCCATAATAAACCCCAGGAAGAGTAGCTGCTGCCTTGACAGGAACTAATGGGGATCCCTAATAAACCCCAGGAAGAGTAGCTGCTGCCTTGGCAGGAACTAATGGGGATCCATAATAAACCCCAGGAAGAGTAGCTGCTGCCTTGGCAGGAACTAATGGGGATCCATAATAAACCCCAGGAAGAGTAGCTGCTGCATTGGCAGGAACTAATGGGGATCCATAATAAACCACAGGAAGAGTAGCTGCTGTCTTGACAGGAACTAATGGGGATCCATAATAAACCCCAGGATGAGTAGCTGCTGTATTGGCAGATACTAATGGGGATCCATAATAAACCCCAGGAAGAGTAGCTGCTGTCTTGACAGGAACTAATGGGGATCCATAATAAACCCCAGGAAGAGTAACTGCTGCCTTGGCAGGAACTAATGGGGATCCATAATAAACCCCAGGAAGAGTAGCTGCTGTATTGGCAGGAACTAATGGGGATCCATAATAAACCCCAGGAAGAGTAGCTGCTGTCTTGACAGGAACTAATGGGGATCCATAATAAACCCCAGCAAGAGTAGCTGCTGCCTTGGCAGGAACTAATGGGGATCCATAATAAACCCCAGGAAGAGTAGCTGCTGCCTTGACAGGAACTAATGGGGATCCATAATAAACCCCAGGAAGAGTAGCTGCTGCCTTGGCAGGAACTAATGGGGATCCATAATAAACCCCAGGAAGAGTAGCTGCTGTATTGGCAGGAACTAATGGGGATCCATAATAAACCCCAGGAAGAGTAGCTGCTGCCTTGGCAGGAACTAATGGGGATCCATAATAAACCCCAGGAAGAGTAGCTGCTGTCTTGACAGGAACTAATGGGGATCCATAATAAACCCCAGGAAGAGTAGCTGCTGTATTGGCAGATACTAATGGGGATCCATAATAAACCCCAGGAAGAGTAGCTGCTGTCTTGACAGGAACTAATGGGGATCCATAATAAACCCCAGGAAGAGTAACTGCTGCCTTGGCAGGAACTAATGGGGATCCATAATAAACCCCAGGAAGAGTAGCTACTGCCTTGGCAGGAACTAATGGGGATCCATAATAAACCCCAGGAAGAGTAGCTGCTGCCTTGGCAGGAACTAATGGGGATCCATAATAAACCCCAGGAAGTAGCTGCTGCCTTGGCAGGAACTAATAGGGATCCATAATAAACCCCAGGAAGAGTAGCTGCTGCCTTGACAGGAACTAATGGGGATCCCTAATAAACCCCAGGAAGAGTAGCTGCTGCCTTGACAGGAGCTAATGGGGATCCATAATAAACCCCAGGAAGAGTAGCTGCTGCATTGGCAGGAACTAATGGGGATCCATAATAAACCCCAGGAAGAGTAGCTGCTGTCTTGGCAGGAACTAATGGGGATCCATAATAAACCCCAGGAAGAGTAGCTGCTGCATTGGCAGGAACTAATGGGGATCCATAATAAACCACAGGAAGAGTAGCTGCTGTCTTGACAGGAACTAATGGGGATCCATAATAAACCCCAGGATGAGTAGCTGCTGTATTGGCAGATACTAATGGGGATCCATAATAAACCCCAGGAAGAGTAGCTGCTGTCTTGACAGGAACTAATGGGGATCCATAATAAACCCCAGGAAGAGTAACTGCTGCCTTGGCAGGAACTAATGGGGATCCATAATAAACCCCAGGAAGAGTAGCTGCTGTATTGGCAGGAACTAATGGGGATCCATAATAAACCCCAGGAAGAGTAGCTGCTGTCTTGACAGGAACTAATGGGGATCCATAATAAACCCCAGGAAGAGTAGCTGCTGCCTTGGCAGGAACTAATGGGGATCCATAATAAACCCCAGGAAGAGTAGCTGCTGCCTTGACAGGAACTAATGGGGATCCATAATAAACCCCAGGAAGAGTAGCTGCTGCCTTGGCAGGAACTAATGGGGATCCATAATAAACCCCAGGAAGAGTAGCTGCTGTATTGGCAGGAACTAATGGGGATCCATAATAAACCCCAGGAAGAGTAGCTGCTGCCTTGGCAGGAACTAATGGGGATCCATAATAAACCCCAGGAAGAGTAGCTGCTGTCTTGACAGGAACTAATGGGGATCCATAATAAACCCCAGGAAGAGTAGCTGCTGTATTGGCAGATACTAATGGGGATCCATAATAAACCCCAGGAAGAGTAGCTGCTGTCTTGACAGGAACTAATGGGGATCCATAATAAACCCCAGGAAGAGTAACTGCTGCCTTGGCAGGAACTAATGGGGATCCATAATAAACCCCAGGAAGAGTAGCTGCTGTATTGGCAGGAACTAATGGGGATCCATAATAAACCCCAGGAAGAGTAGCTGCTGTCTTGACAGGAACTAATGGGGATCCATAATAAACCCCAGGAAGAGTAGCTGCTGCCTTGACAGGAACTAATGGGGATCCATAATAAACCCCAGGAAGAGTAGCTGCTGTCTTGACAGGAACTAATGGGGATCCATAATAAACCCCAGGAAGAGTAGCTGCTGTCTTGACAGGAACTAATGGGGATCCATAATAAACCCCAGGAAGAGTAGCTGCTGTCTTGACAGGAACTAATGGGGATCCATAATAAACCCCAGGAAGAGTAGCTGCTGCCTTGGCAGGAACTAATGGGGATCCATAATAAACCCCAGGAAGAGTAGCTGCTGTATTGGCAGGAACTAATGGGGATCCATAATAAACCCCAGGAAGAGTAGCAGCTGTCTTGACAGGAACTAATGGGGATCCATAATAAACCCCAGGAAGAGTAGCTGCTGCCTTGGCAGGAACTAATGGGGACCCATAATAAACCCCAGGAAGAGTAGCTGCTGCCTTGACAGGAACTAATGGGGATCCCTAATAAACCACAGGAAGAGTAGCTGCTGCCTTGACAGGAACTAATGGGGATCCATAATAAACCCCAGGAAGAGTAGCTGCTGCCTTGACAGGAACTAATGGGGATCCATAATAAACCCCAGGAAGAGTAGCTGCTGCCTTGACAGGAACTAATGGGGATCCATAATAAACCCTAGGAAGAGTAGCTACTGCCTTGGCAGGAACTAATGGGGATCCATAATAAACCCCAGGAAGAGTAGCTGCTGCCTTGACAGGAACTAATGGGGATCCATAATAAACCCCAGGAAGAGTAGCTGCTGCCTTGGCAGGAACTAATGGGGATCCATAATAAACCCCAGGAAGAGTAGCTGCTGTATTGGCAGGAACTAATGGGGATCCATAATAAACCCCAGGAAGAGTAGCAGCTGTCTTGACAGGAACTAATGGGGATCCATAATAAACCCCAGGAAGAGTAGCTGCTGCCTTGGCAGGAACTAATGGGGATCCATAATAAACCCCAGGAAGAGTAGCTGCTGCCTTGACAGGAACTAATGGGGATCCCTAATAAACCACAGGAAGAGTAGCTGCTGCCTTGACAGGAACTAATGGGGATCCATAATAAACCCCAGGAAGAGTAGCTGCTGCCTTGACAGGAACTAATGGGGATCCATAATAAACCCCAGGAAGAGTAGCTGCTGCCTTGACAGGAACTAATGGGGATCCATAATAAACCCCAGGAAGAGTAGCTGCTGCCTTGACAGGAACTAATGGGGATCCATAATAAACCCCAGGAAGAGTAGCTGCTGCCTTGGCAGGAACTAATGGGGATCCATAATAAACCCCAGGAAGAGTAGCTGCTGCCTTGACAGGAACTAATGGGGATCCATAATAAACCCCAGGAAGAGTAGCTGCTGCCTTGACAGGAACTAATGGGGATCCATAATAAACCCCAGGAAGAGTAGCTGCTGCCTTGACAGGAACTAATGGGGATCCATAATAAACCCCAGGAAGAGTAGCTGCTGCCTTGGCAGGAACTAATGGGGATCCATAATAAACCCCAGGAAGAGTAGCTGCTGCCTTGGCAGGAACTAATGGGGATCCATAATAAACCCCAGGAAGAGTAGCTGCTGCCTTGACAGGAACTAATGGGCATCCATAATAAACCCCAGGAAGAGTAGCTGCTGCCTTGACAGGAACTAATGGGGATCCATAATAAACCCCAGGAAGAGTAGCTGCTGCCTTGACAGGAACTAATGGAGATCCATAATGGAGCAGTGGAAACGCGTTTTCTGGAGTGATGAATCACACTTCACCATCTGGCAGTCTGACGGACACATCTGGGTTTGGTGGATGCCAGGAGAACGCTGCCTGCCCTAATGGTGCCAACTGTAAAGTTTGGTGGAGGAGGAATAATGGTCTGGGGCTGTTTTTCATGGTTCAGGCCCCTTCGTTCCAGTGAGGGGAAATCTCAACGCTACAGCATACAATGACATTCTAGACAATTCTGTGCTTCCAAATTTGTGGCAACTTTTTTTTAACCTTTATCTAACTAGGCAAGTCAGTTAAGAACAAATTCTTATTTACAATGACGGCCTACACCGGCCAATCCCAGACGACGCTGGGCCAATTGCGCACCGCCCTATGGGACTCCCAATCACAGCCGGTTGTGATACAGCCTAAATACGAACCAGGGAGTCTGTAGTGACGCCTCTAGCACTGAGTTGCATTGCCTTAGACCACTGCGCAGGCTCGGGAGCCCTAATGGACAGAGCAGATCAAGACTAAATTCTCTAGTGAACGACAGAGGAAGACTTGAGTGTGAGTCATCAGGCAACATCTGTATCTGGAGCCAGGCAGTGTGTGTGTGTGTGTGTGTGTGTTTGGGTGTGTGTGTGTGTGTGTTTGGGTGTGTGTGTGTGTGTGTGTGTGTGTGTGTGTGTGTGTGTGTGTGTGTGTGTGTGTGTGTGTGTGTGTGTTCTCAACCAACATCATGGCGGTGGCCCGTTCCTGTAGGTTCATGCTCTACAACATCCGCAGAGTACGACCCTGCCTCACACAGGAAGCGGCGCAGGTCCTAATCCAGGCACTTGTCATCTCCCGTCTGGATTACTGCAACTCGCTGTTGGCTGGGCTCCCTGCCTGTGCCATTAAACCCCTACAACTCATCCAGAACGCCGCAGCCCGTCTGGTGTTCAACCTTCCCAAGTTCTCTCACGTCACCCCGCTCCTCCGCTCTCTCCACTGGCTTCCAGTTGAAGCTCGCATCCGCTACAAGACCATGGTGCTTGCCTACGGAGCTGTGAGGGGAACGGCACCGCAGTACCTCCAGGCTCTGATCAGGCCCTACACCCAAGCAAGGGCACTGCGTTCATCCACCTCTGGCCTGCTCGCCTCCCTACCATTGAGGAAGTACAGTTCCCGCTCAGCCCAGTCAAAACTGTTCGCTGCTCTGGCCCCCCAATGGTGGAACAAACTCCCTCACGACGCCAGGACAGCGGAGTCAATCACCACCTTCCGGAGACACCTGAAACCTGGATAAGAGCTCTGGATAAGAGCGTCTGCTAAATGACTTAAATGTAAATGTAATGTAATGTGTGTGTGTTTGGGTGTGTGTGTGTGTGTGTGTGTGTGTGTGTGTGTGTGTGTGTGTGTGTGTGTGTGTGTGTGTGTGCGCGCGCGTGTGCGCGCGTGTGTGTGTGTGCATGCGTGTGAGTGAGTGAGTGAGTGAGTGAGTGAGTGAGTGAGTGAGTGAGTGAGTGAGTGAGTGAGTGAGTGAGTGAGTGCATACTTCTTTGACCCTCTGTATCATGGGCTGTAGCCAGTCAGTGTTGACCTCACAGTGGCTGTCCAGGAAGGTCAGGATAGAGGCAGAGGCCGAGTCTGCCCCTCGTACCCTGGACCGGATCAGTCCTAAGACACAGATAAGAGTACAGTATGAGCCTGAGAAAACAGCTAGCCAGACCTCTGCAGTGGCTGCCGATAGAGAACATCAAGGTCTCTCGTTGTAAAGCTGATTCCTGAGAGCTTGGGGATAACTGTACCTAGAGACATGTATGGAGATAGTCGGGACGTTGAGGTTTCTGCATTATGATGCATTGACATGACACTACAACCACAGATAGAATAATGAACCAGATATTTCACAGGACGTATAAATGTGAAGCATCCGCATGGTGTTTCCACCCACTACGAAATATGGTAGTGAGAGGAAGCCCAGTGGCCGGCAGTGGGAGAAGATGGAAGGAGATGGATTTTGGGTCGACATTCTGCACATTTTCTCATCGATGAAACATTTTTTTCTCAATTCAGTTTTCTGTTCCCAAAACTACAATCTGTGGCCTCCCGAGTGGCGCAGCGGTCTAAGGCACTGCAGTGCTTGAGCATGGGAACTAGATCCAGGTGTGTCGCAGCCGGCCCTGACTGGGAGACCCATAAGGCGACTCACAATTGGCCCGGCGTTGTTTGGGTTAGAGGAAGGTTTGACTGGCCAGGATGTCCTTGTCCCATCGTGCTCTAGCGACTCCTGTGGCGGGCCGGGTGCAGTGCACGCTGACACGGTCGCCAAGTGTACGGTGTTTCCTCCGACACGTTGGTGCAGGTGGCTTCCGGGTTAAGTGAGCAGTGTGTGAAGAAACAGTGCTTGGGGTTTGGCTTGGTCGTGTTTCGGAGGATGCATGGCCCTTGACCTTCGCCTCTCCCGAGTCCATACGGGAGTTGCAGCGATGAGACAAAACTGTAACTAACAATTGGATACCACAAAATTGGGGAGAAAAAGGGGTAAAAAAAATATATACATTCTAAAAATAAAAATAACTAGAATCTATACCGGAACAGAGCGGACAAAGTTTTGTAGACTTCACCCTTTGCTAAATGTTTTAAAAATGGTGTTGTTTAGAAGGAGTTCAAAGGTGAATTGAGTTATTGCACACGCCCACTTCACAGAGTAGGCGTTCCCAAATGGAAATATGCAAATACATGCTAGAACACGCCAATAGGATCTCACTAGCTCGTGGTTGGCTCTGCCTACCTCCTTGTTTGTTCTACCCACTATGATTCATTTTCTCCCATTGGAAACGACAGGCTGTGGTCTATCTTGGGTTAGTTAGAAAAAATCTTTGCTTACCGTGCTCTGAGCTCGCAAAACACACAGCAAGCTCATTGATGGTTACAATAAGCTTTTGTCTCCAGTTATCTTGGCCAAAGGCTGTGCAAGTCCTAGCTCCGTGGTGCCAATAATTAGGTCCTAGTTCCGTGGTGCCAATAATTAGGTCCTAGCTCCGTGGTGCCAATAATTAGGTCCTAGCTCCGTGGTGCCAATAATGAGGTCCTAGCTCCGTGGTGCCAATAATTAGGTCCTAGCTCCGTGGTGCCAATAATTAGGTCCTAGCTCCGTGGTGCCAATAATTAGGTCCTAGCTCCGTGGTGCCAATAATTAGGTCCTAGCTCCGTGGTGCCAATAATTAGGTCCTAGTTCCGTGGTGCCAATAATTAGGTCCTAGCTCCGTGGTGCCAATAATTAGGTCCTAGCTCCGTGGTGCCAATAATGAGGTCCTAGCTCCGTGGTGCCAATAATTAGGTCCTAGCTCCGTGGTGCCAATAATTAGGTCCTAGCTCCGTGGTGCCAATAATTAGGTCCTAGCTCCGTGGTGCCAATAATTAGGTCCTAGTTCCTTGGTGCCAATAATTAGGTCCTAGGTCCGTGGTGCCAATAATTAGGTCCTAGTTCCGTGGTGCCAATAATTAGGTCCTAGCTCCGTGGTGCCAATAATGAGGTCCTAGCTCCGTGGTGCCAATAATTAGGTCCTAGCTCCGTGGTGCCAATAATTAGGTCCTAGCTCCGTGGTGCCAATAATTAGGTCCTAGTTCCTTGGTGCCAATAATTAGGTCCTAGCTCCGTGGTGCCAATAATGAGGTCCTAGCTCCGTGGTGCCAATAATTAGGTCCTAGCTCCGTGGTGCCAATAATTAGGTCCTAGCTCCGTGGTGCCAATAATTAGGTCCTAGTTCCTTGGTGCCAATAATTAGGTCCTAGCTCCGTGGTGCCAATAATTAGGTCCTAGTTCCGTGGTGCCAATAATTAGGTCCTAGCTCCGTGGTGCCAATAATTAGGTCCTAGTTCCTTGGTGCCAATAATTAGGTCCTAGCTCCGTGGTGCCAATAATTAGGTCCTAGCTCCGTGGTGCCAATAATTAGGTCCTAGTTCCGTGGTGCCAATAATTAGGTCAGAGGAGGCGTTCCTTAACGGAAATACATGCTAGTACACGCCAATAGGATCTCGCGAGCTCCTTCCTTGCTTGTTATGCCCACGATGACTAATTTGTTCCCATCGGAAACGACAGGATGTGGTCTATCTTAGTAGTACAAATCTTTGTTACAACATTCTATGGCAGCCATGTTAGCTCCCAATAACATTACATGGGGAATATTTAAACACATGTTATGTAACAGAATTTTCAGCACAACATATAAAATTCTAAAAGTTGTCCGAACTCACTAAATGAATGGCTCTGTAGCTAACTAGACAGACCTACACAATGGCAGAGCAGACAGATAGAGACTAAACCTGTAGCTTCCAGCTCTAATTGTAGGCTAACTTTCCTTGCTAGTTTACGCCTGAATTCATTAACCTCGTACTCTGTTTGTTATGCAAACCAGCACTCTAAATATGCTGATTTCAAAGCTGAATGTCACCAAAAAACTTTGTTAATTCACTTAAGTCTCCCTCGTCACCAAAAACATATTTACTTCTTCGATCTTCCTTTGAGTCGGGTTCCATAATCAGATTCCACAAACACAAATTATGTTATTAATTTATTAAAGATCTCCAACAGATACAGAACTCTATAGACTCTCCAACAGATACAGAACTCTATGGGCTCTCCAATAGATACAGAACTCTATGGACTCTCCAACAGATACAGAACTCTATGGACTCTCCAACAGATACAGAACTCTATGGGCTCTCCAACAGATACAGAGCTCTATGGGCTCTCCAACAGATACAGAACTCTCCAACAGATACAGAGCTCTCCAATAGATACAGAACTCTATGGGCTCTCCAACAGATACAGAACTCTCCAACAGATACAGAACTCTATGGGCTCTCCAATAGATACAGAACTCTATGGACTCTCCAACAGATACAGAGCTCTCCAATAGATACAGAACTCTATGGGCTCTCCAATAGATACACAACTCTATGGACTCTCCAACAGATACAGAACTCTCCAACAGATACAGAGCTCTCCAATAGATACAGAACTCTATGGACTCTCCAATAGATACACAACTCTATGGACTCTCCAACAGATACAGAACTCTATGGGCTCTCCAACAGATACAGAACTCTATGGACTCTCCAACAGATACAGAACTCTCCAACAGATACAGAGCTCTATGGGCTCTCCAATAGATACAGAACTCTATGGGCTCTCCAATAGATACACAACTCTATGGACTCTCCAACAGATACAGAACTCTCTGGGCTCTCCAATAGATACTTCTTCAAGCATTTCGCTACACTCGCATTAACATCTGCTAACCATGTGTATGTGACAAATAAAATTTGATTTGATTTACAGAACTCTATGGGCTCTCCAACAGATACAGAACTCTATGGGCTCTCCAATAGATACAGAACTCTATGGGCTCTCCAACAGATACAGAACTCTATGGGCTCTCCAATAGATACTTCTTCAAGCATTTCGCTACACTCGCATTAACATCTGCTAACCATGTGTATGTGACAAATAAAATTTGATTTGATTTACAGAACTCTATGGGCTCTCCAACAGATACAGAACTCTATGGGCTCTCCAATAGATACTTCTTCAAGCATTTCGCTACACTCGCATTAACATCTGCTAACCATGTGTATGTGACAAATAAAATTTGATTTGATTTACAGAACTCTATGGGCTCTCCAAAAGATACAGAACTATGGGCTCTCCAATAGATACAGAACTCTATGGGCTCACCAGCTCAGCTTTCTACCGTTGAGCTATTTACAAACACACACGTGACTGGCTCAACTGTTCTGGGGAACTACGCGAAACGTATTGCACAAGTTGACGGCAGGTACTTAAAAAGTAGCTACAAATATTCCAATTTATTGGAAAAACTTCAAAGAAATAGTTTTGACATATTGACGGTTCTGAAAAACCAAATACTCCAGTATACTGTATACCACCCCAGTATACTGTATACCACCCCAGTATACTGTATACCACCCCAGTATACCACCCCAGTATACTGTATACCACCCCAGTATACCACCCCAGTATACTGTATACCACCCCAGTATACTGTATACCACCCCAGTATACCACCCCAGTATACTGTATACCACCCCAGTATACCACCCCAGTATACCACCCCAGTATACTGTATACCACCCCAGGATACTGTATACCACCCCAGTATACTGTATACCATCCCAGTATACTGTATACCATCCCAGTATACTGTATACCACCCCAGTATACCACCCCAGTATACCACCCCAGTATACTGTATACCACCCCAGTATACTGTATACCACCCCAGTATACTGTATACCACCCCAGTATACCACCCCAGTATACTGTATACCACCCCAGTATACCACCCCAGTATACTGTATACCACCCCAGTATACCACCCCAGTATACTGTATACCACCCCAGTATACTGTATACCACCCCAGTATACCACCCCAGTATACTGTATACCACCCCAGTATACTGTATACCACCCCAGTATACTGTATACCACCCCAGTATACCACCCCAGTATACTGTATACCACCCCAGTATACCACCCCAGTATACTGTATACCACCCCAGTATACTGTATACCACCCCAGTATACCACCCCAGTATACTGTATACCACCCCAGTATACCACCCCAGTATACCACCCCAGTATACCACCCCAGTATACTGTATACCACCCCAGTATACTGTATACCACCCCAGTATACTGTATACCACCCCAGTATACCACCCCAGTATACCACCCCAGTATACCACCCCAGTATACCACCCCAGTATACTGTATACCACCCCAGTATACCACCCCAGTATACTGTATACCACCCCAGTATACCACCCCAGTATACCACCCCAGTATACTGTATACCACCCCAGTATACTGTATACCACCCCAGTATACTGTATACCACCCCAGTATACCACCCCAGTATACTGTATACCACCCCAGTATACCACCCCAGTATACTGTATACCACCCCAGTATACCACCCCAGTATACTGTATACCACCCCAGTATACTGTATACCACCCCAGTATACCACCCCAGTATACTGTATACCACCCCAGTATACCACCCCAGTATACTGTATACCACCCCAGTATACTGTATACCACCCCAGTATACCACCCCAGTATACTGTATACCACCCCAGTATACTGTATACCACCCCAGTATACTGTATACCACCCCAGTATACCACCCCAGTATACCACCCCAGTATACTGTATACCACCCCAGTATACCACCCCAGTATACTGTATACCACCCCAGTATACCACCCCAGTATACCACCCCAGTATACTGTATACCACCCCAGTCTATGTGCAGCAGGCAGACACACACAACTCACCCTCTCGACGTCCGTTCCTCAGGCAGCGTACTTTAGGGATCTGAGAGAGCAGCTGACAGTCCTCAGCTGGAAGAGAGGAAGGCATGTCACGTCACAAATAACACACACACCACACACACACACACACTACATACACACAGACTCTCACCCAGACTCTCACACACACACAGACTCACACACACACAGACTCACACACACACAGACTCACACACACACAGACTCACACACACACACAGACTCACACACACAGACTCTCACACACACAGACTCTCACACACACAGACTCTCACACACACAGACTCTCACACACACAGACTCTCACACACACAGACTCTCACACACACAGACTCTCACACACACAGACTCTCACACACAGACTCTCACACACAGACTCTCACACACAGACACACACACACAGACACACAGACGCTTGTGACTGACTGACTGACTGGCTGACTGACTGACTGGATGACTGGCTGACTGACTGGCTGACTGGCTGGCTGGCTGGCCGACTGACTGGCTGGCCGACTGACTGGCTGACTGGCTGGATGACTGGCTGACTGGCTGGATGACTGGCTGACTGACTGACTGGATGACTGGCTGACTGACTGGATGACTGGCTGACTGACTGGATGACTGGCTGACTGACTGGATGACTGACTGGATGACTGGCTGACTGACTGGCTGACTGACTGGCTGACTGACTGGCTGACTGACTGACTGGCTGACTGACTGGCTGACACTATTTAAAAAAAATAGTTTTTAAAACTTCTTCTGGATCGGTGTCTCTTCCACGGGACGGCTGAGCTAACGTAGGCTAATGTGATTAGCATGAGGTTGTAAGTAACAAGAACATTTCCCAGGACATAGACATGTCTGATATTTGGCAGAAAGCTTAAATTCTTGTTAATCTAACTGCACTGTCCAATTTACAGTTGCTATTACAGTGAAATAATACCATGCTATTGTTTGAGGAGAGTGCACAATTATGAACATTAAAAGTTATTAATAAACAAATTAGGCACATTTGGGCAGTTTTGATATAACCTTTTGAACAGAAATGCAATGGTTCATTGGATCAGTCTAAAACTTTGCACATACTATGCTACCATCTAGTGGCCAAAATCTAAATTGCACCTGGGCTGGAATAATACATTATGGCCTTTCTCTTGCATTTTAAAGATGAAGGTCCAACATAAATGATGGTCCATAAAAAATACAAAAGAACGGTTGTTTTTTTCTTTGTATTATCTTTTACCAGATCGAGTGAGTTATATTTTTTATTTATTTATTTTGCTCCTTTGTTTGTTTTACTCCATGTGTAACTCTGTGTCGTTGTATGTGTCGAACTGCTTTGCTTTATCTTGGCCAGGTCGCAATTGTAAATGAGAACTTGTTCTCGACTTGCCTACCTGGTTAAATAAAAGGTGAAATAAAAAATAAAAAAATATTCTCCTACATTTCCACAAACTTCAAAAGTGTTTCCTTTTAAATGCTATCTAGAATATGCATATCCTTGCTTCAGGTTCTGAGCTACAGGCAGTTAGATTTGGGGATGTCATTTTAGGAGGAAATTGGGGGAAAAGGGGGCGGGTCCTTTATAAAATGGGAATCACATTTTTATTTGGCGTACCCCTGGGGGGAATACCTGTATTAGAGTGTGTGTGTGTGTGTGTGTGTGTGTGTGTATCAGTGTGTGTGTGTGTGTGTGTGTATGTGTATTAGTGTGTGTGTGTGTGTATTAGTGTGTGTGTGTGTGTGTGTTGTGACGACCCTCCCTCTCCGTCTGCTGTATTCTGTTTGTTCTTGTTTCCTTATTAGGATGCCGGTGGGCGGAGTTGGGGAGGGTCGTCAGCTACATGGGAAACACCTGGGCCAGGTGTGTCCCAGGATAAATAGACCTCCTCTACATTCATGGAGTAGACTCTCTCCATGCAGACACCATTGTAGATTGTGTTGTGGTTCTTGGTGGTCTTTTGTTTATTTGCTTTGGCACCTTTCAACAACCTGCATTATCACATTCATGCATGCAAAACACTCACTTACACTGCTGATTACTGATTACACACACCATTGTATATTATACTTAGTTACTTATTTAATAAATATATATACCTTGCTACTCCTTATCTCCACGTTGTCTCCCTTTGTTACGGGCTTTGAGCCGGTTCGTGACAAGTGGCGGCTCATCCGGGATCTTTTGAACTATTGGTTTGGGAGGCCGTGGAGGTACGTGTTTGGTTTGCATATTTTGTTTGCGTGTGATAGGCCCAGTATTGGTTGCCTTTGTTATTTTGTTTGTGTGCTGTGTTGGAGAGAGTATAATGGTTAGTTTCCAGGCCCTGCTTAGCCTGAACTCTTGTTCTACTTTCTGTTGGGACGTCAGTCTGAGGTGAGTAATCGGCTGTGTACCTCAGTGGGAGATTTGGGTAGGGTAGTGGAACTTGCTACCTGGAGCTATAGCCTTTTTCCCCTGATAGGTTTAGCGACGTGTTTCATTTTTGGAATATGTTGGGCATGGTTAATGTTTGTTATTTTTGTGTGGTGTCTGTGGACTGAGCAGTTGTCTCGGGGGCACATCCGTGGCTTGGTGGAATTTACCAGCATGCTGGGGAGTTTTTCCTTGCCAGCGGGCTACAGTGCGTAAATTCCCACCGCAAATCTGCACGAAGACTAGGGTTGAGTTATTGTAGGTTTTGGGGAAGCTCCATATTAAACACAATTTGTCTAGCGCCTATCACGCGCAAAGTCAAGGAGCACTGGAACGTTTCCATCAAACTCTTAAGTCTTTGTTGAGAGCTTATTGTACTGAGATGGATAAGGATTGGGAGGAGGGGTTGCCTTGGTTACTGTTAGCTGCTAGGGAAGTTTCACAGGAGAGCACAGGTTTCAGTCCAAATGACCTTGTGTTTGGACATAGGGTGCGTGGACTTTTATCTGTTCTCCAGGATGACTGGAAGTCTCCCGAGCCTCCTCAGTCCCTATTATCGTATGTGTGTGATTTCCGGCGACGGTTGTACGCCGCTGGTGAAATGGCTAAAGAGAAGTTATCATCTGCACAGGAGAGGATGAAGGGCATATTTGATCGCCGAACTGAGCCTCGTCACTTTAGTCCAGGTGACCAGGTTCTTGCTCTGCTGCCAATTGTTGGTTCTCCTTTGCAAGCTAAGTTTCAAGGTCCATATACAGTGGTGCGCCAGTACACTGAGCAAAATTATCTAGTTGCCACTCCAGAATGGAGGAAAGCACACCAGCTGTGCCATGTAAATCTGTTAAAACCCTATTATGCACGTTCCTCTGAGACTGAACAGTGGGATTCTACAGAGCACGGTAAACCTGTTCTTTTGGCTGATACAGTTGTTTCCTTGGGTTCTTGTCATGCTAGATCTGGGCATGAGGAGGAAGATGTTCCTGGTCCTGACGATTGTATATTGCAGGGTAGATTAAAGAATTCAGAAACACTGGATATTTTAGACAGTCTTCTCACTCACCTACCTGATGATGGGCGTGAAGAGATGGTTGGTCTGATTCAGAGATTTCCAGGTTTATTTTCAGATACACCTACACGTACAAACTTAATAGAACATGATATTGACATTGGAGGTGCTGACCCCATTCGTCAGCGGTTCTATAGAGTTTCTTCAGAGAAACTACGTTGTCTGGATGCTGAGGTCAAGTACATGCTGGAGAGTAAGATAGCAGAGCCTTCTTTCTCCAGTTGGGCTTCTCCCTGTATCTTGGTCAGTAAACCGGATGGAACAAACCGATTTTGTACGGACTACCGTAAGGTAAATAGTGTCACAAAGCCAGATTCATTTCCTCTCCCTCGAATGGAGGACTGTGTTGATCAAGTCGGTGCAGCTAAGTTTGTGAGCAAATTTGACCTGTTAAAAGGCTATTGGCAGGTGCCACTGACGAGTAGGGCACGTGAAATCTCTGCCTTTATTACACCCTTTGGTCTGTACTCGTATTCGGTTATGAGTTTCGGTTTGCGCAATGCACCTGCCACTTTTCAGCGACTTATGAACAGGGTTGTCGCCGGTCTGACCGGGTGCGCTGTTTATTTGGACGATGTAGTGATATATGCAGATACTTGGGAAGAACATCTGTCCCGTATTCAAGCCTTGTTCGAACGTCTGGCTGCGGGTCGCCTCACAATCAATCTGGCTAAATGTGAGTTTGCTCAGGCGACCGTTACATACCTTGGAAAAGTGGTTGGGCAGGGGGAAGTGCGTCCTGTTCGGGCTAAAGTGGTGGCTATTGATGCTTTTCCACCACCAACTACTAAAAAGGAACTAATGCGTTTCTTGGGCATGATTGGTTATTACCGTAGTTTTTGTAGTAACTTCTCCACTGTGGTCGCTCCCTTGACAGATCTGCTGAAAGCTAAGGCTGTTTATGTGTGGTCTACTCGTTGTCAACACGCTTTTGAAGATGTAAAGAGGTTGCTTACCTCAACTCCGGTGCTGGCTGCTCCTCGCATGGATTTGTCATTTACCTTGCAGGTGGATGCTAGTCATGTGGGGGCAGGTGCAGTTTTGCTGCAAGCAGATGTGTCTGGGATTGAGAGGCCTGTTAGTTTCTTTTCTAAAAAGTTTAACGATTATCAGTTGAATTATTCAGTTATTGAAAAGGAAGCGCTAGCACTCATTTGGGCGCTACAACACTTCGAAGTGTATTTCGGGTCGGGGGTAGTACCTATTGTGGTCTACACCGACCATAACCCCCTCACTTTTTTGAGGTCCATGATGTGTCCAAACCAGAGGATAATGAGATGGTGTTTATTTTTACAATCTTTCCATCTCGATGTGCGCCACATCCGGGGAACTGAAAACGTGATTGCTGATGCTCTCTCTCGTGCGCCCTGTTCCTAAATGTTTACGTGACTGACCATTGTTACGTATTGTCATGTTCTCTCTGTCCTGTCTGCTCCCGCCTGGTCTTGTGTTCTTCTTTCCTCTTAAATGTTGCTTCCTGTGTGAAGGTTGCTGAGGTCTGTGGAGGAGGTTGGCTAGGGTGAACACATAGACCCTCATCAATTTGTGGTGCAGAAGCTGTGTCAATTTGGAACTTAGAGGCTGGTATTTTCTTCCGGGGTCCTTGTTGGTCCCCGGTTTTATGGGGGAATGTGACGACCCTCCCTCTCCGTCTGCTGTATTCTGTTTGTTCTTGTTTCCTTATTAGGATGCCGGTGGGCGGAGTTGGGGAGGGTCGTCAGCTACATGGGAAACACCTGGGCCAGGTGTGTCCCAGGATAAATAGACCTCCTCTACATTCATGGAGTAGACTCTCTCCATGCAGACACCATTGTAGATTGTGTTGTGGTTCTTGGTGGTCTTTTGTTTATTTGCTTTGGCACCTTTCAACAACCTGCATTATCACATTCATGCATGCAAAACACTCACTTACACTGCTGATTACTGATTACACACACCATTGTATATTATACTTAGTTACTTATTTAATAAATATATATACCTTGCTACTCCTTATCTCCACGTTGTCTCCCTTTGTTACGGGCTTTGAGCCGGTTCGTGACAGTGTGTATGTGTATTAGTGTGTGTGTGTGTGTGTGTGTGTATGTGTATTAGTGTGTGTGTATGTGTATTAGTGTGTGTGTGTGTGTGTGTGTATGTGTATTAGTGTGTGTGTGTATGTGTATTAGTGTGTGTGTGTGTGTGTGTGTGTGTGTGTGTGTGTGTGTGTGTGTGTGTGTGTGTGTGTGTGTGCGTGTGTATTAGTGTGTGTGTGTGTGTGTGTGTGTATGTGTGTGTGTGTGTATTAATGTGTGTGTATTAATGTGTGTGTGTATTAGTGTGTGTATTAATGTGTGTGTGTGTGTGTATATTAGAGTGTGTGTGTGTGTATTAGTGTGTGTGTGTGTGTATTAGTGTGTGTGTGTGTATTAGTGTGTGTGTGTGTATTAGTGTGTGTGTGTGTGTGTGTGTATTTGGGGGGGGATATTCTCTGGACAGTCTTCCTCTGATCACACCCACAAGACAGATGTTCTATACTTTTAGCCAGATTTTGTGTGTGTGTGTGTGTGTGTGTGTGTGTGTGTGTGTGTGTGTGTGTGGAGGGAAGTAGTCAATGGTGTAACTCCCTGGGTGGTCTGGGTTTGGGCTCCTGAGTGGCACAGCAGTCTAATGCACTGCATCTCAAAGCTAGAGGCGTCACTACAGACCCTGGTTCGATTCCAGGCTGTATCACATGGCGGCACACAATTAGCCCAACGTCGTCCGGATTTGGCCGGGGAAGGCCGTCATTGTAAATAAGAATTTGTTCTTAACTGACTTGCCTAGTTAAATAAAGGTTAAATATTTTTTTGTTTTTTTAAAGTGATGCGCTATGGGTTTAAGAAGATGTGTGCAGTGGAGTGACATGGTTTAGAGTCTCGTCACCAAAGATCAGCGACAGCGTACTTGATGAAGGACAGTCCTCTAGCGATTAAGACAATTGTTCCCAAACTGTGGGGAGGGGTAGGTTTAGGTACATTTGACACGGCAAAATGTATAGAATTGCAAGAAAATTTGTCGTAAAACTGAAACATTTTCTTTGGACCCTTTGATAAAATGTTTAGAATTGTAGGAAGTCAATTTAAACCTGTAAATGTCTCTCCACCAACCAGAGGGGTGTGAACAGTTCGTGTCATGAAAAGTGCTTGTGCCCATAGAAGTAGGCGTGGCATACAGGGGAGGGGGAGGCCACGGGATGTTCCCCAATGCAGGAAGGGGGGTCCCTGAGTGAAAAGGTTTGGGAACCCCTACTCTAAGGAAACACTCAGATTAAGGAAACACTACGATTAACAGTCCTCTAGATGAAGGAAACACTCAGATTAACAGTCCTCTAGATGAAGGAAACACTCAGATTAACGGTCCTCTAGATGAAGTAAACACTGAGATTAACGGTCCTCTAGATGAAGTAAACACTCAGATTAACGGTCCTCTAGATGAAGGAAACACTGAGATTAACAGTCCTCTAGATGAAGGAAACACTACGATTAACGGTCCTCTAGATGAAAGAAACACAGAGATTAACGGTCCTCTAGATGAAGGAAACACTCAGATTAACGGTCCTCTAGATGAAGGAAACACTGAGATTAACGGTCCTCTAGATGAAGGAAACACTGAGATTAACAGTCCTCTAGATGAAGGAAACACTACGATTAACAGTCCTCTAGATGAAGTAAACACTCAGATTAACGGTCCTCTAGATGAAGGAAACACTACGATTAACAGTCCTCTAGATGAAGGAAACACTGAGATTAACGGTCCTCTAGATGAAGGAAACACTACGATTAACGGTCCTCTAGATGAAGGAAACACTGAGATTAACCATCCATTGACTCGGTACCGGTACCCCCTGTATATAGCCTCCACATTGACTCTGTACCGGTACCCCCTGTATATAGCCTCCACATTGACTCTGTACCGGTACCCCCTGTATATAGCCTCCACACTGACTCTGTACTGGTACCCCCTGTATATAGCCTCCACATTGACTCTGTACCGGTACCCCCTGTATATAGCCTCCACATTGACTCTGTACCGGTACCCCCTGTATATAGCCTCCACACTGACTCTGTACCCCCTGTATATAGCCTCCACATCGACTCTGTACCGTAATACCCTGTATATAGCCTCCACATTGACTCTGTACCGTAAATCCCTGTATATAGCCTCCACATTGACTCCCTACCGTAATACCCTGAACATAGCCTCCACATTGACTCTGTACTTGTACCCCCTGTATATAGCCTCCACATTGACTCTGTACCGGTACCTCCTGTATATAGCCTCCACACTGACTCTGTACCGGTACCCTCTGTATATAGCCTCCACATTGACTCTGTACCAGTACCCCCTGTATATAGCCTCCACATTGACTCTGTACCGGTACCCCCTGTATATAGCCTCCACATTGACTCTGTACCGTAACACCCTGTATATAGCCTCCACATTGACTCTGTACCGGTACCCCCTGTATATAGCCTCCACATTGACTCTGTACCGGTACCCCCTGTATATAGCCTCCACATTGACTCTGTACCGGTACCCCCTGTATATAGCCTCCACGTTTACTCTGTACCGGTACCCCCTGTATATAGCCTCCACACTGACTCTGTACCGCCTGTATATAGCCTCCACATTGACTCTGTACCGTAATACCCTGTATATAGCCTCCACATTGACTCTGTACCGTAAATCCCTGTATATAGCCTCCACATTGACTCCCTACCGTAATACCCTGAACATAGCCTCCACATTGACTCTGTACCAGTACCCCCTGTATATAGCCTCCACATTGACTCTGTACCGGT
>NC_088243.1:385797-408297 GCF_036934945.1 Oncorhynchus masou masou
TAGTAACCTGTAGTGTCGTGTGTCTCTGATGGCCCGCTAGGAGCCCAGTCGGTCTGTGTGTAGTCACCTGTAGTGTCGTGTGTCTCTGATGGCCCGTTCGGAGCCGAGTCGGTCGCTCTCAGCCAGGTTGAAGGCGTGGTCTCTGTAGGGGTCGTCTCCCGCCTTCAGCTGTTTCTCCAACAGGTACGCCTTCTCATCGAAACTCCCTATGAGCTGACCCTGCTGCTGCTGCTCCGCCCACGGAGACAGGGTCATCTGCAGGGGGGCAGAACAAAAACACAGAGGTCAGGAGTCAGAGGTCAAAACTCAGGAAGTAGAGGTAAACAAGAAAGATGGGTTACGAGTTAGAAGATGGATGTCAACACTGATGTCATCTTTGTCTCTCACACAGTTGATGGTGACCTTATCAACCTCATTTGAAAAGCTTAGATACTGTACCACCTGATCCATAATCTGAGACACCCAGTTAGTGATCTCTACAATGACTGAGATGTTATTTTTTATTTTACCTTTATTTAACTAGGCAAGTCAGTTAAGAACAAATTCTTATTTTCATAACGGCCTAGGAACAGTGGGTTAACTGCCTGTTCAGGGGCAGAACGACAGATGTGTACCTTGTCAGCTCGGGGATTCAAACTTGCAACCTTTCGGTTACTAGTCCAACGCTCTAACCACTAGGCTACCCTGCCGCTCTGGTCTGAGACACCCAGTTGGTGATGTCTAGAATGACTAACGTTATCTGGTCTGAGAAACCCAGTTAGAGAGAGGGGAGACAGAGGAGGTGTAGGAGCGAGAGGGGAGACAGAGGAGGTGTAGGAGCGAGAGGGGAGACAGAGGAGGTGTAGGAGCGAGAGGGGAGACAGAGGAGGTGTAGGAGCGAGAGGGGAGGCAGAGGAGGTGTAGGAGCGAGAGGGGAGGCAGAGGAGGTGTAGGAGCGAGAGGGGAGACAGAGGAGGTGTAGGAGCGAGAGGGGAGACAGAGGAGGTGTAGGAGCGAGAGGGGAGACAGAGGAGGTGTAGGAGCGAGAGGGGAGACAGAGGAGGTGTAGGAGCGAGAGGGGAGGCAGAGGAGGTGTAGGAGCGAGAGGGGAGGCAGAGGAGGTGTAGGAGCGAGAGGGGAGGCAGAGGAGGTGTAGGAGCGAGAGGGGAGACAGAGGAGGTGTAGGAGCGAGAGGGGAGGCAGAGGAGGTGTAGGAGCGAGAGGGGAGGCAGAGGAGGTGTAGGAGCGAGAGGGGAGGCAGAGGAGGTGTAGGAGCGAGAGGGGAGGCAGAGGAGGTGTAGGAGCGAGAGGGGAGGCAGAGGAGGTGTAGGAGCGAGAGGGGAGACAGAGGAGGTGTAGGAGCGAGAGGGGAGGCAGAGGAAGTGTAGGAGCGAGAGGGGAGGCAGAGGAGGTGTAGGAGCGAGAGGGGAGGCAGAGGAGGTGTAGGAGCGAGAGGGGAGGCAGAGAAGGTGTAGGAGCGAGAGGGGAGGCAGAGGAGGTGTAGGGAGCGAGAGGGGAGACAGAGGAGGTGTAGGAGCGAGAGGGGAGACAGAGGAGGTGTAGGAGCGAGAGGGGAGACAGAGGAGGTGTAGGAGCGAGAGGGGAGACAGAGGAGGTGTAGGAGCGAGAGGGGAGACAGAGGAGGTGTAGGAGCGAGAGGGGAGACAGAGGAGGTGTAGGAGCGAGAGGGGAGACAGAGGAGGTGTAGGAGCGAGAGGGGAGACAGGAGGTGTAGGGAGCGAGAGGGGAGACAGAGGAGGTGTAGGAGCGAGAGGGGAGACAGGAGGTGTAGGAGCGAGAGGGGAGACAGAGGAGGTGTAGGAGCGAGAGGGGAGACAGGGGGTGTAGGAGCGAGAGGGGAGACAGAGGAGGTGTAGGAGCGAGAGGGGAGACAGAGGAGGTGTAGGAGTGAGAGGGGAGGTAGAGGAGGTGTAGGAGCGAGAGGGGAGACAGAGGAGGTGTAGGAGTGAGAGGGGAGACAGAGGAGGTGTAGGAGCGAGAGTCGGGGGCAGGAGGTGTAGGAGCGAGAGGGGAGACAGGAGGTGTAGGAGTGAGAGGGGAGGCAGAGGAGGTGTAGGAGTGAGAGTCGGGGGCAGGAGGTGTAGGAGTGAGAGGGGAGACAGGAGGTGTAGGAGTGAGAGGGGAGGCAGAGGAGGTGTAGGAGTGAGAGTCGGGGGCAGGAGGTGTAGGAGTGAGAGGGGAGGCAGGAGGTGTAGGAGTGAAAGGGGAGGCAGGAGGTGTAGGAGTGAAAGGGGAAAGGAAAATACATTGAAGAGGAGAGGAATGTGATGACTGTTTGAAGCATGGACACATTGCCTAGTCACTGTGCACAGATAATAAACAAAGAGTAGCAGCAGCTACTTCCTGGGGTTTATTATGGATCCCCATTAGTTCCTGCCAAGGCAGCAGCTACTCTTCCTGGGGTTTATTATGGATCCCCATTAGTTCCTGCCAAGGCAGCAGCTACTCTTCCTGGGGTTTATTATGGATCCCCATTAGTTCCTGCCAAGACAGCAGCTACTCTTCCTGGGGTTTATTATGGATCCCCATTAGTTCCTGCCAAGGCAGCAGCTACTCTTCCTGGGGTTTATTATGGATCCCCATTAGTTCCTGCCAAGGCAGCAGCTACTCTTCCTGGGGTTTATTATGGATCAAACAAATGAAGCACTTACATATAAAACAAAAGATAAAACCGTACTTCATAACATTATTATACCACTACATATCTACAATATAAAGTGAGTATGTGTTCATTACCTGTGTGTGTCTCTCTCTTCACAGACATAGTCATGGCTCTATGTAGTACTGTGGAATAGAGTTCCATGTAGTCATGGCTCTATGTGGTACTGTGGAATAGAGTTCCATGTAGTCATGGTTCTATGTAGTACTGTGGAATAGAGTTCCGTGTAGTCATGGCTCTATGTAGTACTGTGGAATAGAGCTCCATGTAGTCATGGCTCTATGTAGTACTGTGGAATAGAGGTCCATGTAGTCATGGCTCTATGTAGCACTGTGGAATAGAGTTCCATGTAGTCATGGCTCTATGTAGTACTGTGGAATAGAGTTCCATGTAGTCATGGCTCTATGTAGTACTGTGGAATAGAGTTCCATGTAGTCATGGCTCTATGTAGTACTGTGGAATAGAGTTCCATGTAGCCATGGCTCTATGTAGCACTGTGGAATAGAGTTCCATGTAGTCATGGCTCTATGTAGCACTGTGGACCTCCCATAGTCTGTTCTGGACTTGGGGACTGTGAAGAGACCTCTGGTGGCATGTCTTGTGGGGTATGAATGGGTGTCTGAGCTGTGTGCTAGTAGTTTAAACAGACCTCTGGTGGCATGTCTTGTGGGGTATGAATGGGTGTCTGAGCTGTGTGCTAGTAGTTTAAACAGACCTCTGGTGGCATGTCTTGTGGGGTATGAATGGGTGTCTGAGCTGTGTGTTAGTAGTTTAAACAGACCTCTGGTGGCATGTCTTGTGGGGTATGAATGGGTGTCTGAGCTGTGTGCTAGTAGTTTAAACAGACCTCTGGTGGCATGTCTTGTGGGGTATGAATGGGTGTCTGAGCTGTGTGCTAGTAGTTTAAACAGACCTCTGGTGGCATGTCTTGTGGGGTATGAATGGGTGTCTGAGCTGTGTGCTAGTAGTTTAAACAGACCTCTGGTGGCATGTCTTGTGGGGTATGAATGGGTGTCTGAGCTGTGTGCTAGTAGTTTAAACAGACCTCTGGTGGCATGTCTTGTGGGGTATGAATGGGTGTCTGAGCTGTGTGCTAGTAGTTTAAACAGACCTCTGGTGGCATGTCTTGTGGGGTATGAATGGGGGTCTGAGCTGTGTGCCAGTAGTTTAGACAGCTTGGTACATTCAGCATGTCAACACTTCTTACAAAAAGTTAATCTCTCTTCCACTTTGAGCCAAGAGAGATTGAGATGCATGTCATTAATGTTAACACTGTGTACTTTTAAGGGCAAGTCATGCTGTTCTGAGACAATTTTAAAGTCCCTTTTTGTGGCCCCTGACCACACGTCTGAACAGTTGTCACGCTGGTATGAATGAGTCGAGTGACAGGCACAGGAATGCATAATTGGGTTTCCCTTCGTACTCCGTGATCGTTTCCAAGCCCTGCCATATTTTTTAAATTTATTTTACCTTTATTTAACTAGGCAAGTCAGTTAAGAACAAATTCTTATTTTCAATGACGGCCTAGGAACAGTGGGTTAACTGCCTGTTCAGGGGCAGAACGACAGATTTGTACCTTGTCAGCTGGGGGATTCGAACTTGCAACCTTCCGGTTACTAGTCCAACGCTCTAACCACTAGGCTACCTGCCACCCCGTATCCGACAAGCATCAGAGCCGGTGTAGTATGATTCAATCTTAATCCTGTATTGACGCTTTGCCTGTTTGATGGTTCATCGGAGGGCATAGCGGGATTTCTTAAGTGTCCGGATTAGTGTCCCGCTCCTTGAGAGCGGCAGCTCTAGCCTTTAGCTCGGTGCGGATGTTGCCTGTAATCCATGACTTCTGGTTGGGATATGTACGTACGGTCACAGTAGGGATGACGTCGTCAATGCACTTATTAATGAAGCCAGTGACTGATGTGGTAAACTCCTCAATGCCATTGGATGATCAGATGCCATCCCAACATATTCCAGTCTGTAGCTTAGCATCCGCTTCATCTGGAGGATAGAGTTATGGTCAGATATGCCAAATGGAGGGCGAGGGAGAGCTTTGTAAGCGTCTCTGTGGTCAGAATTTCTTTCCCCTCTGGTTGCACATGAGACATGCTGGTAGAAATGAGGTCAAACAGATGTAAGTTTCCCTGCATTAATGTCCCCGGCCACTAGAAGCGCCACCTCTGGATAAGCATTTTCTTGTTTCCTTATGGCCTTATACAGCTCGTTGAGTGGGGGTCTTAGTGCTGAGCGTGTGATGGTTCATCTGATAGCATAGCGGGATATCTTATAAGCGTCAGGATTAGTGTCCCGGCCAATAGGAGCGCAGCTTCCGGATGAGCATGTTCCTGTTTCCTTATGATCTCATACAGCTGGTTGAGCAACGTCTTAGTGCCAGCATCGGTTTGTGGTGGTAAATAGACAACTATGAAGATGAAAAATCTATTGGTAAAATAGTGTGGTCTACAGCTTATCATAAGGTACTCTACCTCAGGCGAGCAGAACCTTGGGACTTCCTTAAAAACTTCTTGATACTACCCATCCCGCATGCGGGAGTGTAATCATCGCCTCAAACTAATTAGCATAACGCAGCGGACATAAATATCCCTAGAAAATGTTCCTATTCATGAAAATCACAAATGAGATATAGTGAGACACAGCTTAGCCTTTTGTTAATCACACTGTCATCGCAGATTTTCAAAAAAAAAAAATTCATCATAGCCTAGCATAGCATTATGCCCTGCTAGCAGCAGGCAACATTTTCACAAAAATAAGAAAAGCAATCAAATTACAAAATCATTTACCTTTGAAGAACTTCAGACGTTTTCACTCAGAAGACTCCCAGTTAGATAGCAAATGTTCCTTTTTTCCACAAATATTATTTTTGTAGGCGAAATAGCTCCCATTTGTTCTCCACGTTTGGCTGAGAAATCGACCGTCATTACAACGCCAAACTGTTTTCCAAATTAGCTCCATTGACAGAAACATGGCAAACGTTGTTTAGGATTTATTTATAATTTATTTATTTGGTTTATAATTCATCCTCAAGGTGTTTTTCACATATCTATTCGATAATATATCCGTCGAGGCAGTTGGTTTCTCATTAGAAGTGATTGGAAAAATGGCACCTCAGTACTTTACGCAAGATTTTCTGCGGGAGCCATCATGTGACCACTTGCTCAATGTGGTCGCTTACGGCTATTCTTCAACATAAATGCGGAAAAAGGCGTCACAAAGCTGTAGACACCTTGGGGAATACGTAGAAAGCGTAAGCTCATTCGTAGCCCATTCACAGCCATATAAGGAGTCATTGGCATGCAGAGCTTTCAAAATATGGTGCACTTCATAGTTGGATTTTTATCTGGGTTTCGCCTGTAACATCAGTTCTGGTGCACTCACAGACAACATCTTTGCAGTTTTGGAAACGTTAGAGTGTTTTCTATCCAAAGCTGTCAATTATATGCATAGTCGAGCATCTTGTCGTGACAAAATATCCCGTTTAAAACGGGAACGTTTTTTTATCCAAAAATGAAAATACTGCCCCCTAGTTATAAAAGGTTAATATTAGAGATCACAGCACCAGCTATTGTTGACAAAAGAAACCACCACCACCACCACCACGTATATTATCCAGCCACGACTCGCTGAAACGTAAGATATAACAGTTTTTAATGTCCCATTGGTAGGATAGTCTCGAACAGAGCTCATCCAGTTTATTCTCCAGTAAATACACATTGGTCAGTAGAACGGAGGGTAAAGGCGGAGTATCCACTTGCTGACGCAGTCTCACCAGGCATCCGGATCTTTGCCCTCTAACGGCGACTCCTCTTCATACGAATAAACGGGTATTTGGGTCCGGTAAGAGCAGTTTATCCTTCGCATTCGACTCATTAAGGAAAAAAAATCCTTGTCCAGTTCGAGGTGAGTAATCTATTTTTTTAGGAAACGATGGTGGAAACATTATGTGCAAAAAAAACATCTTTAAAAAAACAGCAAAAAAATAAAATCAAAAAATAGCACAATTGGTCAGGAGCCCTCCGGCACCATGTTTTTTCTTCAGTGATGTTTAAAATGTTCGCTCTTGGATGGATATAAACAACAACATACATCGTGTACAAAACATCAAGAACACCTGCTCTTTCCATGACAGACTGCCAGGTGAATCCAGGTGAAAGATATGCTCCCTTATTGATGTCACCTGTTAAATCCACTTCAATCAGTGTAGATGAAGGGGAGGAGACAGGTGGTTAAAGTAGGATTTTTAAGCTTTGAGACAATTGAGACATGGATTGTGTATGTGTGTCATTCAGAGGGTGAATGGGCAGGACATTAATATTTATGTGTCTTTGAATGGGGTTTGGTAGTAGGTGCCAGGCGTACCGGTTTGAGTTTGTCAAGAACTGCAATGCTGCTGGGTTTTTCACGATTAAACAGTTTCCCATGTGTATCAAGAATGGTCCACCACCCAAAGGACATCCAGCCAACTTGACACAACTGTGGAAAGCATTGGAGTCGACATGGGCCAGCATCCCTGTGGAACGCTTTAGACACCTTGTAGAGTCAACATGGGACAGAATCCCTGTGGAACGCTTTGGACACCTTGTAGAGTCCATGTCCTTCAGAAACTATTCACACCCCTTGACTTTTTCCAAATGTTGTTGTGTTACAGATTGAATTGAAAATGGATTAAATAGCGACATTGAAATGTCTTGAGTCAATAAGTATTCAACCCCTTGGTTATGACAAGCCTAAATAAGTTCAGGAGTAAAAATGTGCTTAACAAGTCACATAATAAGTTGCATGGACTTACAGAATTACCTGTAAGGTCCCACAGTTGATAGACACAGAGAGAGAGACACAGAGAGAGACAGAGAGAGACAGACACAGAGAGACAGACACAGAGACACGGAGAGACAGACACAGAGAGAGACAGACAGAGACAGACACAGAGAGAGACAGAGAGACAGATACAGAGAGAGACAGAGAGAGACAGAGAGAGACAGACACAGCTAGAGAGACACAGAGAGACAGACACGGAGAGACAGACACAGAGACACAGAGAGACAGACACAGAGACACAGAGAGACAGACACAGAGAGACAGACACAGAGACATGGAGAGAGAGACACAGAGAGACAGACACAGAGAGACAGACACAGAGAGACAGAGAGACAGACACAGAGACACACCATTCTGATTCAATAAGCATCCAAACATTCAGTCACATACAGCGTGGAGGAGGACCAGATATGGGAGGTTGAGCTCATGGAAAAATTCATAATGTAGCGTTGCAAAGGAGATTGTTCCGCAGAGCAAACAAAAACAGTGCTGTAATGTAATTTTGAGTTATGATAACATCACTGAATCGAATGTATTACCATGGTTACAGAACACAGAGAGAGAGAGAGAGAGAGAGAGAGAGAGAGAGAGAGAGAGAGAGAGAGAGAGAGAGAGAGAGAGAGAGAGAGAGAGAGAGAGAGAGAGAGAGAGAGAGAGAGAGAGAGAGAGAGAGAGAGAGAGAGAGAGAGAGAGAGAGAGAGAGAGAGAGAGAGAGAGAGAGAGAGAGAGAAAGTAAGAGGGGAGAGTGAGTGGGTTAAGTGTTATATGTCCAACCCTTGTTTGTGTCTTTTGTCTCATTGGACTAAAAGGTCTAGCCTGGGTGCCATGGTATTGTGATTAGGGTCACATGACCTGGGAGAGGGCCAGGGTGGAAAACCATCTGAACACACACAGCGTGACGACCACAGCTCTGAGAAACTCAGGGGGGGGGGGGGCTCGAACTCTGTATAGAACACCACAGGCCAATGCTTTCATCAACTCAAACTTCATTCTTTTTTTTTCCAGCAATTTGGAAGCCACAACAAAATGGCATCCTCAAAAGTGAAAATGATTAAGTTATACACTACCGTCCAAAAGTTTGGGGTCACTTAGAAATGTCCATTAAATGTCCATTTTTTGTCCATTAAAATAACATAGAATTGATCAGAAATACAGTGTAGACATTGTTAATGTTGTAAATGACTATTGTAGCTGGAAACGGCTGATTTTTAATGGAATATCTATATTGGCGTACAGAGGTCCATTATCAGCAACCATCACTCCTGTGTTCCAATGGCACGTTGTGTTAGCTAATCCAAGTTTATCATTAGAAAACCCTTATGTTAGCACAATTCCCCGAGAGGTGCGGGGAATTGAACCCTGGTCTGCGGTGGGGAGAGGGGTGACCTGTCCATGCTGGGGGGGTTACTGCTTGATCACGGGCTCTGCACAACTTACATTCACTTTAATTAAGTGTATAAAGGTTGTTTGTTTTTTTGTCAATCTCAAATCACCATTAAATCTTTTTTTTTTTTTTTTTTTTACAGTGTGGCTGTGTGGGTAAAAATGTAAACGAAATGTACGATCTTACTGCCCCTCCTGTTTCTAATCTGTCAAAATAAAGCATTAAAAACAAAGGTGGAATTCCACCAATAATATTGTCAATATGCTCTTATCAATCAATACATACTTAGGCTAATAATAATTAGCATTTCCAAACCATTGATTGTATGAGAAACTGTTGTGTTTTGATTCTGTGTTTTACATTTTACATGCACTGAACCTCCCCCTCCCCCAAAAGAAATGTCACAACGCTCCCTTAATAACACCTATAATCAGGTTAAATTATGCCAAGCCAGTTGCACAACTGAATGCATTCAACCAAAATGTGTCCCCTCAGAGAGCAGATGTTGTTGGGGGCTAACTGCCGTGCTCAAGGGTAGAAGGGCACATTTTTCCATCTTGCCTGCTCAGAGATTAGAACCAGCAACCGCCAGGCTGCCTGCTCCCAACCGCCAGGCTGCCTGCTCCCAACCGCCAGGCTGCCTGCTCCCAACCGCCAGGCTGCCTGCTCCCAACCGCCAGGCTGCCTGCTCCCAACCGCCAGGCTGCCTGCTCATAACCGCCAGGCTGCCTGCTCTTAACCGCCAGGCTGCCTGCTCTTAACCGCCAGGCTGCCTGCTCCCAACCGCCAGGCTGCCTGCTCCCAACCGCCAGGCTGCCTGCTCCCAACCGCCAGGCTGCCTGCTCCCAACCGCCAGACTGCCTGCTCCTAACCGCCAGGCTGCCCGCTCTTAACCGCCAGGCTGCCCGCTCTTAACCGCCAGGCTACATGCAGTCCCCAAGAACCACTGTGGGTGTTTCAGAGTACTACATTTCTGTTTTGAAACACAAACATCAGATCTCAGTTTAGGTACAATACTTTACTTGGTTTCATTACACAATCATGGTGTTTTGAGACTCTCTATTTTAACAGTGCAGGCAAGGAGCCATGATGTGGCCAAGACATTACTCATCATGAGTGATGTCATGAACCCTGGTTGTGGAGGGCACCTGTTGCCATGGAAGTTATGGAACCACACAGAGAAAGAGGGAGAGAGCGAGATGGGGAAAACCAGGCTCCTGTACCATGCTTTACTGAGATGCTCTCATGGAAAGTTTAGGGTTGGGTGTTGGGTTCGGGGTTGGGTGTTGGGGTTGGGTTAGGTTAGGGGTTGGGTGTTAGGGTTGGGTTAGGTGTTATGTTAGGTGTTATGTTCAGGTTGGGTTGGGTGTTAGGGTTGGGTTAGGTGTTATGTTAGGTGTTATGTTCAGGTTGGGTTGGGTGTTAGGGTTGGGTTAGGTGTTATGTTAGGTGTTATGTTCAGGTTGGGTTGGGTGTTAGGGTTGGGTTAGGTGTTATGTTAGGTGTTATGTTCAGGTTGGGTTAGGTGTTAGGGTTGGGTTAGGGGTTAGGTGTTATGTTCGGGTTGGGTTAGGTGTTAGGGTTGGGTTAGGGGTTATGTTCGGGTTGGGTTAGGTGTTATGTTAGGGTTGGGTGTTGGGGTTGGGTTAGGTGTTATGTTAGGGTTGGGTGTTGGGGTTGGGTTAGGTGTTATGTTAGGGTTGGGTGTTGGGGTTGGGTTAGGTGTTACGTTAAGGTTGGGGTTGGGTTAGGTGTTACGTTGGGGTTGGGTTGGGTGTTACGTTAAGGTTGGGGTTGGGTTAGGTGTTACGTTAGGGTTGGGTTAGGTGTTACGTTAGGGTTGGGGTTGGGTTAGGTGTTACGTTAGGGTTGGGGTTGGGTTAGGTGTTACGTTGGGGTTGGGTTAGGTGTTACGTTAAGGTTGGGGTTGGGTGTTACGTTAAGGTTGGGGTTGGGTTAGGTGTTACGTTGGGGTTGGGTTAGGTGTTACGTTAGGGTTGGGTTAGGTGTTACGTTAGGGTTGGGTTAGGTGTTACGTTAGGGTTGGGTTAGGTGTTACGTTAGGGTTGGGGTTGGGTTAGGTGTTACGTTAGGGTTGGGGTTGGGTTAGGTGTTACGTTAGGGTTGGGGTTGGGTTAGGTGTTACGTTAGGGTTGGGGTTGGGTTAGGTGTTACGTTAGGGTTGGGGTTGGGTTAGGTGTTACGTTAGGGTTGGGGTTGGGTTAGGTGTTACGTTAGGGTTGGGGTTGGGTTAGGTGTTACGTTAGGGTTGGGGTTGGGTTAGGTGTTACGTTAGGGTTGGGGTTGGGTTAGGTGTTACGTTGGGGTTGGGTTAGGTGTTACGTTGGGGTTGGGTTAGGTGTTACGTTAAGGTTGGGGTTGGGTGTTACGTTAGGTTGGGGTTGGGTTAGGTGTTGCGTTAGGTTGGGTTAGGTGTTACGTTAGGGTTGGGGTTGGGTTAGGTGTTACGTTAGGGTTGGGGTTGGGTTAGGTGTTACGTTAGGGTTGGGGTTGGGTTAGGTGTTACGTTGGGGTTGGGTTAGGTGTTACGTTAAGGTTGGGGTTGGGTGTTACGTTAAGGTTGGGGTTGGGTTAGGTGTTACGTTAGGGTTGGGTTAGGTGTTACGTTAGGGTTGGGGTTGGGTTAGGTGTTACGTTAGGGTTGGGGTTGGGTTAGGTGTTACGTTGGGGTTGGGTTAGGTGTTACGTTAAGGTTGGGGTTGGGTGTTACGTTAAGGTTGGGGTTGGGTGTTACGTTAAGGTTGGGGTTGGGTTAGGTGTTACGTTAGGGTTGGGTTAGGTGTTACGTTAGGGTTGGGGTTGGGTTAGGTGTTACGTTAGGGTTGGGGTTGGGTTAGGTGTTCGTTGGGGTTGGGTTAGGTGTTACGTTAAGGTTGGGGTTGGGTGTTACGTTAAGGTTGGGGTTGGGTTAGGTGTTACGTTAGGGTTGGGTTAGGTGTTACGTTAGGGTTGGGTTAGGTGTTACGTTAGGGTTGGGGTTGGGTTAGGTGTTACGTTAGGGTTGGGGTTGGGTTAGGTGTTACGTTAGGGTTGGGGTTGGGTTAGGTGTTACGTTAGGGTTGGGGTTGGGTTAGGTGTTACGTTAGGGTTGGGGTTGGGTTAGGTGTTACGTTAGGGTTGGGGTTGGGTTAGGTGTTACGTTAGGGTTGGGGTTGGGTTAGGTGTTACGTTAGGGTTGGGGTTGGGTTAGGTGTTACGTTAGGGTTGGGGTTGGGTTAGGTGTTACGTTAGGGTTGGGGTTGGGTTAGGTGTTACGTTAGGGTTGGGGTTGGGTTAGGTGTTACGTTAGGGTTGGGGTTGGGTTAGGTGTTACGTTAGGGTTGGGGTTGGGTTAGGTGTTACGTTAGGGTTGGGGTTGGGTTAGGTGTTACGTTAGGGTTGGGGTTGGGTTAGGTGTTACGTTAGGGTTGGGGTTGGGTTAGGTGTTACGTTAGGGTTGGGGTTGGGTTAGGTGTTACGTTAGGGTTGGGGTTGGGTTAGGTGTTACGTTAGGGTTGGGGTTGGGTTAGGTGTTACGTTAGGGTTGGGGTTGGGTTAGGTGTTACGTTAGGGTTGGGGTTGGGTTAGGTGTTACGTTAGGGTTGGGGTTGGGTTAGGTGTTACGTTAGGGTTGGGGTTGGGTTAGGTGTTACGTTAGGGTTGGGGTTGGGTTAGGTGTTACGTTAAGGTTGGGGTTGGGTTAGGTGTTACGTTAGGGTTGGGTTAGGTGTTACGTTGGGGTTGGGTTAGGTGTTACGTTAGGGTTGGGGTTGGGTTAGGTGTTACGTTAGGGTTGGGGTTGGGTTAGGTGTTACGTTAGGGTTGGGGTTGGGTTAGGTGTTACGTTAGGGTTGGGGTTGGGTTAGGTGTTACGTTAGGGTTGGGGTTGGGTTAGGTGTTACGTTAGGGTTGGGGTTGGGTGTTACGTTAAGGTTGGGGTTGGGTTAGGTGTTACGTTAGGGTTGGGTTAGGTGTTACGTTAGGGTTGGGTTAGGTGTTACGTTAGGGTTGGGGTTGGGTTAGGTGTTTGGTTTAGGGTTGTGTTAGGTGTTAGGGTTAGGTGTTAGGTTTAGGGTTGGGTTAGGTGTTAGGTTTTAGGGTTAGGTGTTACTTTAGGGTTGGGTTAGGTGTTAGGGTTAGGTTAGGTGTTAGGTTTAGGTTAGGTTTATTATCCATAGCCAGAGGGCTATATGCATGTGAGCATATCCTGGAATGCACCTTGGATAATGTTACTTTAAAAAAAAAAGTTTTTAATGTATGTTGGTATTCTTTTATTATTTCTACATTTTAACAGATACATTATCCATTTCAAATTAGGCTGCTACTCAAAATAAAAGAAAAAACTAAGAAATACATAGAAATTGTAATAAATAAAATATACAGATTTGAATAAATAAAACATTCAGTATAAACAGGAAAATAAAAAATCAGTTGGCCTCCACCCCCAACCTCCCATCCTATTCCCCCAACCCCACCCAGCCAACACGTCTCCACCCCCAACCTCCCAGCCCCACCCAGCCAACATGTCTCTACCCCCAACCTCCCATTCCCCCAACCAGCCAACATGTCTCCACTCTGACTTGGCAGTGATGCCTGCCAGCAGTAATCTTCTATGATTGAGAGATTCAAGGGGCTTATACTCATGGACTTCAAAATTAACTTTGTAACTTTGCCCCAGAAGCATTTAGCTGCCCACTGCACTGAGACTAGGAAACACTGTCACCACTCATAAATCCATGATTATCGAGAATTTCAATAAGCAAATCTCTATGGCAGGCTATACTTTCCACCTGGCTACCCCAACCCTGGCCAACAGCTCTGCACCCCCACAGCAACTGGCCCAAACCCCCCCCCCCACTTCTCCTTCACCCAAATCCAGACAGCTGATGTTCTGAAAGAGCTACAAAATCTGGATCCTACAAATCAGCTGGGCGAGACAATCTGGACCCTCTTTTCTTAAAATGATCCACCGCCGTTGTTGTAACCTCTAACCTCTCTTCCGTACAGTCTGAGATTCCTAAAGATTGGAAAGTGGACGCCATCATCCCCCTCTTCAAAAGGGGGAGACACTCTTGACCCAAAATGTTACAAGCCTATATCCATCATGCCCTGCCTTTCTAAATACTTCGAAAGCCAAGTGAACAAACAGACCATTTCGAATCCCACCGTACCTTCTCTGCTATGCAATCTGGTTTCCGAGCTGGTCACGGGTGCACCTCAGCCACGCTCGAAGTCCTAAACAATATCATAACAGCCATGGATAAAAGACAGTACTGTGCAGCCATCTTCATCGACCTTGCCAAGGCTTTCAACTCTGTCAATCACCACATTCTTATCGGCACTCAACAGCCTTGGTTTCTCTAATGACTGCATCGCCTGGTTCACCAACTACTTCTCTGATTGAGTTCAGTGTGTCAAATAGGAGGGTCTGTTGTCCGGACCTCTGGCAGTCTCTATGGGGTGCCACAGGGTTCAATTCTTGGGCCGACTCTTTTCTCTGTATATATCAATGATGTCGCTCTTGCTGCAGGTGATTCTTTGATCCACCTCTATGCAGACGACACCATTCTGTATACATCTGGCCCCTCTTTGGACATTGTGTTAACCAACCTCCAAACGAGCTACAATGCCATACAACTCTCCTTCCGTGGCCTCCAACTGCTCTTAAATGCAAGTAAAACTAAATGCATGCTCTTCAACCAATCGCTGCCCGCACCCGTCCGACGATCATCACTACTCTGGACGGTTCTGACTTAGAATATGTGGACAACTATAAATACCTAGGTGTCTGGCTAGACTGTAAAATCTCCTTCCAGACTCACATTAATAAGCATCTCCAATCCAAAGTTAAATCTAGAATCGGCTTCCTATTTCGCAGCAAAGCCTCCTTCACTCATGCTGCCAAACATACCCTCGTAAAACTGACTATCCTACCGATCCTTGACTTCGGTGATGTCATTTACAAAATACCCTCCAACACTCTACTCAGCAAATTGGATGCAGCCTATCACAGTGCCATCTGTTTTGTCACCGAAGCCCCATATACTACCCACCAATGCGACCTGTATGCTCTCGTTGGCTGGTCCTCACTACATATTCTTATCTATTCTTCGCCAAACCCACTGGCTCCAGGTCATCTATAAGTCTTTGCTAGGTAAAGCTCCGCCTTATCTCAGCTCACTGTTCACCATAGCAACACCCAACCGTAGCACGTGCTCCAGCAGGTATATTTCACTGGTCATCCCCCAAGTCTCAACGTCAACAGTGAAGAGGCAATGAGACTGGACAGAGGAACTCTGCCTAGAAGGCCAGCATCCCGGAGTCGCCTCTTCACTGTTGATGTTGAGACTAGTGTTTTGCAGGTACTATTTAATGAAGCTGCCAGCTGAGGACTTGTGAGGCGTCTGTTTCTCAAACTAGACACTAATGTACTTGTCCTCTTGCTCAGTTGTGCACCGGGGCCTCCCACTCCTCTTTCTATTATGGTTAGGGCCAGTTTGCGCTGTTCTGTGAAGGGAGTAGTACACAGCGTTGTTCAAGATCTTCAGATTCTTGGCAATGTCTCACATGGAATAGCCTTCATTTCTCAGAACAAGAATAGACTGACGAGTTTCAGAAGAAAGCTATTTGTTTCTGGCCATTTTGAGCCTAATCAAACCCACAGATGCTGATGCTCCAGATACTCAACTAGTCTAAAGAAGGCCAGTTTTATTGCTTCTTTAATCAGAACAACAGTTTTCAGCTGTGCTAACATAATTGCGAAAGGGTTTTCTAATGATCAGTTATCCTTTTGAAATTATAAATTTGGATTAGCTAACACAACGTGCCATTGGAACACAGGAGTGATGGTTGCTGATAATGGGCCTCTGTACACCTATGTAGATATTCCATTAAAAATCTGCCATTTCCAGCTACAATAGTCATTTACAACATTAACAATGTCTACACTTTATTTCTGATCAATTTGCTGTTATTTCTAAGTGACCACAAACTTTGAATGGTAGTGTATATATGCTCTAACACAGATCAGATCAGTTATTTATGCTCTAACACAGATCAGATCAGTTATATATGCTCTAAGGCCCCGTTTACATTGTGATGTGTTACGCAGGACGTCATCTTCAGAGCCCCGCCAGGACAAAATGTCGTGTTTGTAACACAGGATGGAGGAGAGTGTCTCTCGTCAGAAATCACATTTATTTTTGGAAGATCGAGACAGATATAAATATATTCAGCTGAAAAACATATTTTCATCTTCTTGTGGTTTGGTAACTTCCTGTTCTTCAATGGGACTCTGGCTGGACGACGCAGAGTTAGATTCGTTTTTAGGTATCTGGTTTCAGTCTCGCAACCGAGCCTTCAACCGCAAGGGGGCATTGCATTGTGGATGTCCCCTCATTGAAATGCATGACATCCGGCGCAACGTAATGGATGAAAATAATCAGTGGTGTAAAGTACTTAAGTCAAAATACTTTAAAGTACTACTTAAGTACATTTTGGGAGGGGGGTATCTGTACTTTACTATTTATGTTTTTGAAAACTTTTACTTCACTACATTCTTGAAGAAAATAATGTACTTTTTACTCCATACATTTTCCCTGAAACCCAAAAGTACATGTCGAATGCTTAGCAGGACAGGAAAATAGTCTAATTCACACATTTATCAAGAGAACATCCCTGGTCATCCCTACTGCCTCTGATCTGGAGGACTCACTAAACACAAATGCTTCATCTGTAAATGATGCCTGAGTGTTGGAGCGTTCCCCTGTCTATCTGTAAATGATGTCTGAGTGTTGGAGCGTTCCCCTGGCTATCTGTAAATGATGCCTGAGTGTTGGAGCGTTCCCCTGGCTATCTGTAAATGATGCCTGAGTGTTGGAGCGTTCCCCTGGCTATCTGTAAATATAATCTGTAAATATATATATAAAAAAAGAAAAGGGTGTTGTCTGGTTCTCTAAATATGGGGATTTTTTTATTATTTATACTTTTACTTTTGATACTTAAGTCTATTTTTAAAATTACATTTACATTTGATATTTAAGTATATTTTAAATCAAATACTTTTAGACTTATACTCAAGTAGTATTTTACTGGGGGACATTCAACTTTACTTGAGTCATTTTCTATTAAGGTATCTTGACTTTTACTCAAGTATGACGACAGGGCACGTTTTCAACCACTGAATATTTAGAGTTCAGATTCCTTATAATAAATGGACCACAGCGTCGACGCACAGGTTCTCAGCGCTCAACACAAATATTAGACTCGGTGAGGTGGTGGGTGAGCAGCAACAGAGTTAACCCACTGTGCATCAACATGCAACGCACACTCCCCTGCAGCAGCACAGCCACAGCTAGCCGCTTCCCTACCCCTTCTCTCTCTCTCTCGGTTCTCCCATCACGCTTCTCTGCTCTCCTCTCAATCTGTCACTCACAATCAACGGAATGGTCCTGTCGTCTCGGTGGACCTCCAGCCTCCCGCCGTCGGCATGTCTCCTGATGTCCGCGACGCGGGGCTGCGAGGCTGAGGATGATGATGAGTGCGGTTTATTGTCCTGCCACAGGTAATAAAATGTTCCCAGGATCCACGCTACGGTCAAGATAGCGATGGCGTTGGCCCGTATCCTGCGCATTGTGAGCCCATAAGGATTACTCTGTCCTGAAACCCCCAGGTGGTTAATCTCCGGTTCAGGTTCGCTTGGTGGTTCTTTTGGAACCGGAGACGGAGCTGGAGGAGAGGTGCGCAAAAAGTGCTTCTCCGGTTATGGCACCGCAGCAAACAGCCTCACCGGTAACGAGCTATTCCGATAGAGAGAGCGAACAGTTTCTCTGCTTGACTGGGATTTGCGCATTCACAGAGCCGTGCGCGGTCCTAGCGCCGTGAAATTCCTTCCGAGGAGTCATTTCTGACTGATGCACACAGCAGATCTCACTGTCTTTAGCTGGATTACGCACATGCGTTCTCAGTTTGGTTTCTGTTAGAATAGAACACTCTACTGATTATGTAAATATAATGGATAGACCAATAGCGGTGCATGGGTAAAAATCACTGGGCCCCACAAGCCATATTACAACCTAGGTGGTGTGATAATTGCTTGTTTGCTCTATAGCCTTGATTCCTTGATATATAGGGCCTAAGGCCCGAGACAGTAAGAAGACACAGTGATATATAGGACCTAAGGCCCGAGACAGTAAGAAGACACAGTGATATATAGGGCCTAAGGCCCGAGACAGTAAAAAGATAGTGATATAGTAGTAGTGCACTCCCTGTCAGGCCCTGGTCTAAAGTAGTGCACCCCCTGTCGGGCCCTGGTCTAAAGTAGTGCACCCCCTGTCGGGCCCTGGTCTAAAGTAGTACACCCCCTGTTGGGGCCCTGGTCTAAAGTAGTGCACGCCCTGTTGGGGCCCTGGTCTAAAGTAGTGCACGCCCTGTTGGGGCCCTGGTCTAAAGTAGTGCACGCCCTGGTCTAAAGTAGTGCACGCCCTGGTCTAAAGTAGTGCACGCCCTGTTGGGGCCCTGGTCTAAAGTAGTGCACGCCCTGTTGGGGCCCTGGTCTAAAGTAGTACACTCCCTGTTGGGGCCCTGGTCTAAAGTAGTACACTCCCTGTTGGGGCCCTGGTCTAAAGTAGTGCACTCCCTTGTTGGGAACCTGGTCTAAAGCAGTATACCATAGAGAGAAGGGTGTGCCATTTGGAACGCGGGATATCAAGGAGAGAAGTGGATGAGGTAATTTTGCACTCCACCTAACAACGACAGTATAGAGTCTGTGTGTAATTCTCCACAGCTGCTCCACTGGGACCACCACACCATGACAAACTATGCCAAGATTCCTCAATGTTACTGGATATTTATGTTTCATAATCTGGACGTTTTCGAGGGGCCCGGGGATACAACCTAGTCTCTGTAAACCCCGTTCCAAATGGCACCTGGTCAACAGTAGTGTACTATATAGGGAATAGGGCCCTGGTCAACAGTAGTGTACTATATAGGGAATAGGGCCCTGGTCAACAGTAGTGTACTACATAGGGAATAGGGCCCTGGTCAACAGTAGTGTACTATATAGGGAATAGGGTCCTGGTCAACAGTAGTGTTCTATATAGGGAATAGGGCTCTGGTCAACAGTAGTGTACTATATAGGGAATAGGGTGCCGTAACGTAGCATTTAAAACACACATCTGGTTCCACACAACTCAATTTAAACCAAGTCACTCAAATTACATTCTGGTTTAAATTAGATTGATATAGCTATCCCTTTTTAACACACATAAAGTGCCTTTCACAGCAACCAGGCATTGACCCCGAAGAGAAACAGCCCGAAAACTAATACCATTTAGATCCAGATGGTAATTGGTATTCAGCTCCTCTAGAGTGACAAGATGACGCCGACAGAGATGGGCGTCCTCGCTTCGAGTCCTTAGGAAACTATGGGGTATTTTTAAATATATTTTTTATGTATTATTTCTTACACTGTTACCCCCGTAAATCTTAAGTGTTATTACATACAGCTGGGAAGAACAATTGGATGTAAGAGTGTCGTCAACTTACCAACATTACGACCAGGAATAAGACTTTCCTGAAGCAGACTCTTTGTTCGCACCACAACCCAGGACATTGGATCTAACCCCAGAGGTCGACCCAAAACAACGTTGCGGCAGAAGTAGTAGACGGAGCGGCCTCCTGGTCAGACTTCGAAGGAACCACCCACCCCTTCCGAGTATATTACTCGCCAATGCCCAGTCTCTTGACAACAAGGTAGACGAAATTAGAGCCAAGGGTTGCCTTCCAGAGAGACATCAGAGATTGTAACATTCTCTGTTTCACGGAAAAAAGTAGTGCGCTCCCTGTCGGGCCCTGGTCTAAAGTAGTGCGCTCCCTGTCGGGCCCTGGTCTAAAGTAGTGCGCTCCCTGTCGGGCCCTGGTCTAAAGTAGTGCGCTCCCTGTCGGGCCCTGGTCTAAAGTAGTGCGCTCCCTGTCGGGCCCTGGTCTAAAGTAGTGCGCTCCCTGTCGGGCCCTGGTCTAAAATAGTGCGCTCCCTGTCGGGCCCTGGTCTAAAGTAGTGCGCTCCCTGTCGGGCCCTGGTCTAAAATAGTGCGCTCCCTGTCGGGCCCTGGTCTAAAGTAGTGCGCTCCCTGTCGGGCCCTGGTCTAAAGTAGTGCGCTCCCTGTCGGGCCCTGGTCTAAAGTAGTGCGCTCCCTGTCGGGCCCTGGTCTAAAGTAGTGCGCTCCCTGTCGGGCCCTGGTCTAAAGTAGTGCGCTCCCTGTCGGGCCCTGGTCTAAAGTAGTGCGCTCCCTGTCGGGCCCTGGTCTAAAGTAGTGCACTCCCTGTCGGGCCCTGGTCTAAAGTAGTGCACTCCCTGTCGGGCCCTGGTCTAAAGTAGTGCACTCCCTGTCGGGCCCTGGTCTAAAGTAGTGCACTCCCTGTCGGGCCCTGGTCTAAAGTAGTGCGCTCCCTGTCGGGCCCTGGTCTAAAGTAGTGCACTCCCTGTCGGGCCCTGGTCTAAAGTAGTGCACTCCCTCTCCCAGGATATTTTGGAATCGGTTCAGCCACAGGGCTTAGTTGGATCGGAGTCAAATCCAGACCTCGTAACTACATATGCCCAGAGAACTTGCCGGAAACACCAAACCCTGGGGTATAAATAAAACATGCGAGTTAAGAATTTTACATATCAGACGAGATGACCGCATGCTGCAGCCGAGGTCGAGGATTCGTCACAACCCCCAAAACGCAACACGAGGTTGAACAACGGATGCTAATAGCTGTGTCCAAAAGCGTGAATTCAAGCGGGACTCTCCTTCTCGGTGGCCGACGTGAGTAAGACATTTAAACGTGTTAACCCTCGCAAGGTTGCAGGCCCAGACAACATCCCTAGCCGCGTTCTCAGAGCAAGCGCAGACTAGCTGGCTGGTTGTGTTTTACGGACCCTGTCAGTCTGCTGTCTCCACATGCTTCAAGACGTCCACCATTGTTCCTAAACCCAAGGCAAGATAACTGAACTAAATGACTACCGCCCCCGTAGCACTCACTTCTGCCATCATGAAGTGCTTTGAGACTAGTCAAGGATCTTATCACCTCCGCCTTACCTGCCATCCCCCTCCTCCTCCTCCTCCTCCTCCTCCTCCTCCTTGCATACTGCCCTAACAGGTCCACAGACGATGCAATCACCATCACACTGCCCTTTCCCATCTGGACAAGAGGAATACCTATGTAAGAATGCTGTTCATCGACTACAGCTCAGCATTCAACACCATAGTACCCTCCAAACTCATCATTAAGCTGGAGGCCCTGGGTCTCAACCCCGCCCTGTGCAACTGGGTACTGGACATCTTAACGGGCCGACCCCCAGGTGGTGAAGGTAGGAAACAGCATCTCCACTTCGCTGATCCTCAACACTGGGACCCCACAATGGTGCGTGCTCAGCCCCCTGGGTCTACCCCTCCTCCCCTCCTGTTACTCCCTGTTCACCCATGACTACGTGGCCATGCACACCTCCAACTCAATCATCAAGTTTGCAGACGACACAACAGTTGTGGGTTTGATTGCCAACAACATCGAGACAGCCTACAGGGAGGTGGTGAGGGCACTAGGAGTGTGGTGTCAGGAAAACAACCTCTCACTCAATGTCAACAAAACAAAGGAGAGGGAGGGAGCACCCCCCCATCCACATCGACAGGACAGCAGAGGGAGCCCCCCCCTATCCACATCGATGGGACAGTAGAGGGAGCACCCCCGCCAACCACATCGACGGGACAGCAGAGGGAGCACCCCCCCATCCACATCGATGGGACAGCAGTGGAGAAGGTGGAAAGTTTTAAGTTCCTCTGCGTACACATCACGGACAAACTGAAATGGCCCACCCACAGACAGTGTGGTGAAGAAGGCGCAACAGTGCCTCTTCAACCTCAGGAGGCTGAAGATATGTGTCTTGTCACCTAAAATCTATTCCACCTTGCCTATGTCGCTCGGTCATCACTCATTCACATATTTATACATACATATTCTTATTCCATCTCTTTAGATTTGTGTGTACTCGGTCGTTGTTGGGGAATTGTTAGCTTACAGGTTAGATATTACTGCACGGTCGGAACTAGAAGCACAATCATTTTGCTACACTCGCATTAACATCTGCTAACCATGTGTATGTGACCAATAATAGATAATTGATTTGAGTGACTGTGAAGCCATGTGCTTGCCACCCCATCCCCACCCCAACCAACCCCAACCCATCCATCCCCACCCCCACCCAACCCCAACCAACCCCAGTTTTGGTCCGACAGTCCTCTCAGCTCATAGTTTTGGACCGACAGTCCTCTCAGCTCATTGTAACTGCATTTCTGCTCGGCCTAGACCCTCTTCAGTAGAAGCTAGTTGACTTCAACATGAACCACAGAAATGACTCATGCAATCACATAGGCTTGTATCCCAAATGGCAGCCTATCCCTTATATAGTGCCCCCTGTGGGCCCTGGTCAAAAGTAGTGCACTATTTAGGGAATAGGGTGTAATGTGGGATGCAGATAGAGAGAATGAATGATGGAATCCAGGCATCTCATCAGCTCATAAATGGGTTGTATTATTTACCACTCTCTCTGACGGTGTCTTCGCTATGGTTACGCTGAGCTTGTGTG